>NC_070593.1:26238184-26538184 GCF_027409825.1 Scomber japonicus | reverse complement strand
CGCTAATTTCATGCATCTCATTTCACAAATCTTTCAATTGAAGAACAATTAAATGAGTTGGACAACATCTTAAAATTGAATTGTGTACAAAAGGCAGAACAGGTCAATGGAAAGTAGAACCTTTGTGCTTGACATCTCATGGCATATCTGAGAGTGTCTTGTAGGAATTATGACCACATACAAATGCACCGTCATGATCCCGGTGCCTTGTTTGGCAAATTCATACCAATTGTATTTGAAATTAGGCATACAGTACCTTTGCATTGGAAAGACTGCCACAGACAGCTCCAAAGATTAAGCTCTGCGCCCAATGTGGGGCTCGAACCCACGACCCTGAGATTAAGAGTCTCATGCTCTACCGACTGAGCTAACCGGGCTCTTTTTGTCCTTCCAGAGCTGAAATTTTTCGAGAAACAAGGCTGTTGTTTTGTGGTTCATTATCCTTGCGCTAATTTCATGCATCTCATTTCACAAATCTTTCAATTGAAGAACAATTAAATGAGTTGGACAACATCTTAAAATTGAATTGTGTACAAAATGCAGAACAGGTCAATGGAATGTAGAACCTTTGTGCTTGACATCTCATGGCATATCTGAGAGTGTCTTGTCGGAAGTATGACCACATACAAATGCACCGCCATGATACCGTGGACCTGTTTTGTAAGTTTAAACAAATTCTATTCAAAACTGTGCATGCATTATGTATGAATCTGAATATGCTGCATAGCATGAGCTGTACGCCCAATGTGGGACTTGAACCCACGACCCTGAGATTAAAAGTCTCATGCTCTACCGACTGAGCTAACTGGGCTCTTTTTGTCCTCCCAGAGCTGAAATTTTTCGAGAAACAAGGCTGTTGTTTTGTGGTTCATTATCCTTGCGCTAATTTCATGCATCTCATTTCACAAATCTTTCAATTGAAGAACAATTAAATGAGTTGGACAACATCTTAAAATTGAATTGTGTACAAAAGGCAGAACAGGTCAATGGAATGTAGAACCTTTGTGCTTGACATCTCATGGCATATCTGAGAGTGTCTTGTCGGAAGTATGACCACATACAAATGCACCGCCATGATCCCGTGGACCTGTTTTGTAAGTTTAAACAAATTCTATTCAAAACTGTGCATGCATTATGTATGAATCAGAATATGCTGCATAGGATGAGCTGTACGCCCAATGTGGGACTTGAACCCACGACCCTGAGTTTAAAAGTCTCATGCTCTACCGACTGAGCTAACCGGGCTCCTTTCGTCTTTCCAGAGCTGAAATTTTTCGAGAAACAAGGCTGTTGTTTTGTGGTTCATTATCCTTGCGCTAATTTCATGCATCTCATTTCACAAATCTTTCAATTGAAGAACAATTAAATGAGTTGGACAACATCTTAAAATTGAATTGTGTACAAAAGGCAGAACAGGTGAATGGAATGTAGAACCTTTGTGCTTGACATCTCATGGCATATCTGAGAGTGTCTTGTCAGAAGTATGACCACATACAAATGCACCGCCATGATCCCGTGGACCTGTTTTGCAAGTTTAAACAAATTCTATTCAAAACTGTGCATGCATTATGTATGAATCAGAATATGCTGCATAGGATGAGCTGTACGCCCAATGTGGGACTTGAACCCACGACCCTGAGATTAAAAGTCTCATGCTCTACCGACTGAGCTAACCGGGCTCTTTTCATCTTTCCAGAGCTGAAATTTTTCGAGAAACAAGGCTGTTGTTTTGTGGTTCATTATCCTTGCGCTAATTTCATGCATCTCATTTCACAAATCTTTCAATTGAAGAACAATTGAATGAGTTGGACAACATCTTAAAATTGAATTGTGTACAAAAGGCAGAACAGGTCAATGGAATGTAGAAACTTTGTGCTTGACATCTCATGGCATATCTGAGAGTGTCTTGTCGGCAGTATGACCACATACAAATGCACCGCCATGATCCCGTGGACCTGTTTTGTAAGTTTAAACAAATTCTATTCAAAACTGTGCATGCATTATGTATGAATCTGAACATGCTGCATAGGATGAGCTGTACGCCTAATGTGGGACTTGAACCCATGACCCTGAGATTAAAAGTCTCATGCTCTACCGACTGAGCTAACCGGACTCTTTTTGTCTTTCCAGAGCTGAAATTTTTCGAGAAACAAGGCTGTTGTTTTGTGGTTCATTATCCTTGCGCTAATTTCATGCATCTCATTTCACAAATCTTTCAATTGAAGAACAATTAAATGAGTTGGACAACATCTTAAAATTGAATTGTGTACAAAAGGCAGAACAGGTGAATGGAATGTAGAACCTTTGTGCTTGACATCTCATGGCATATCTGAGAGTGTCTTGTGGGAAGTATGACCACATACAAATGCACCGCCATGATCCTGTGGACCTGTTTTGCAAGTTTAAACAAATTCTATTCAAAACTGTGCATGCATTATGTATGAATTTGAACATGCTGCATAGGATGAACTGTACGCCCAATGTGGGACTTGAACCCACGACCCTGAGATTAAAAGTCTCATGCTCTACCGACTGAGCTAACCGGGCTCTTTTTGTCCTTCCAGAGCTGAAATTTTTCGAGAAACAATGCTGCTGTTTTGTGGTTCATTATCCTTGCGCTAATTTCATGCATCTCATTTCACAAATCTTTCAATTGAAGAACAATTAAATGAGTTGGACAACATCTTAAAATTGAATTGTGTACAAAAGGCAGAACAGGTCAATGGAATGTAGAACCTTTGTGCTTGACATCTCATGGCATATCTGAGAGTGTCTTGTAGGAATTATGACCACATACAAATGCACCGTCATGATCCCGGTGCCTTGTTTGGCAAATTCATACCAATTGTATTTGAAACTAGGCATACAGTACCTTTGCATTGGAAAGACTGCCACAGACAGCTCCAAAGATTAAGCTCTGCGCCCAATGTGGGGCTCGAACCCACGACCCTGAGATTAAGAGTCTCATGCTCTACCGACTGAGCTAACCGGGCTCTTTTTGTCCTTCCAGAGCTGAAATTTTTCGAGAAACAAGGCTGTTGTTTTGTGGTTCATTATCCTTGCGCTAATTTCATGCATCTCATTTCACAAATCTTTCAATTGAAGAACAATTAAATGAGTTGGACAACATCTTAAAATTGAATTGTGTACAAAAGGCAGAACAGGTCAATGGAATGTAGAACCTTTGTGCTTGACATCTCATGGCATATCTGAGAGTGTCTTGTCGGAAGTATGACCACATACAAATGCACCGCCATGATACCGTGGACCTGTTTTGTAAGTTTAAACAAATTCTATTCAAAACTGTGCATGCATTATGTATGAATCTGAATATGCTGCATAGCATGAGCTGTACGCCTAATGTGGGACTTGAACCCATGACCCTGAGATTAAAAGTCTCATGCTCTACCGACTGAGCTAACCGGACTCTTTTTGTCTTTCCAGAGCTGAAATTTTTCGAGAAACAAGGCTGTTGTTTTGTGGTTCATTATCCTTGCGCTAATTTCATGCATCTCATTTCACAAATCTTTCAATTGAAGAACAATTAAATGAGTTGGACAACATCTTAAAATTGAATTGTGTACAAAAGGCAGAACAGGTGAATGGAATGTAGAACCTTTGTGCTTGACATCTCATGGCATATCTGAGAGTGTCTTGTGGGAAGTATGACCACATACAAATGCACCGCCATGATCCTGTGGACCTGTTTTGCAAGTTTAAACAAATTCTATTCAAAACTGTGCATGCATTATGTATGAATTTGAACATGCTGCATAGGATGAACTGTACGCCCAATGTGGGACTTGAACCCACGACCCTGAGATTAAAAGTCTCATGCTCTACCGACTGAGCTAACCGGGCTCTTTTTGTCCTTCCAGAGCTGAAATTTTTCGAGAAACAATGCTGCTGTTTTGTGGTTCATTATCCTTGCGCTAATTTCATGCATCTCATTTCACAAATCTTTCAATTGAAGAACAATTAAATGAGTTGGACAACATCTTAAAATTGAATTGTGTACAAAAGGCAGAACAGGTCAATGGAATGTAGAACCTTTGTGCTTGACATCTCATGGCATATCTGAGAGTGTCTTGTAGGAATTATGACCACATACAAATGCACCGTCATGATCCCGGTGCCTTGTTTGGCAAATTCATACCAATTGTATTTGAAACTAGGCATACAGTACCTTTGCATTGGAAAGACTGCCACAGACAGCTCCAAAGATTAAGCTCTGCGCCCAATGTGGGGCTCGAACCCACGACCCTGAGATTAAGAGTCTCATGCTCTACCGACTGAGCTAACCGGGCTCTGTTTGTCCTTCCAGAGCTGAAATTTTTCGAGAAACAAGGCTGTTGTTTTGTGGTTCATTATCCTTGCGCTAATTTCATGCATCTCATTTCACAAATCTTTCAATTGAAGAACAATTAAATGAGTTGGACAACATCTTAAAATTGAATTGTGTACAAAAGGCAGAACAGGTGAATGGAATGTAGAACCTTTGTGCTTGACATCTCATGGCATATCTGAGAGTGTCTTGTCGGAAGTATGACCACATACAAATGCACCGCCATGATACCGTGGACCTGTTTTGTAAGTTTAAACAAATTCTATTCAAAACTGTGCATGCATTATGTATGAATCTGAATATGCTGCATAGCATGAGCTGTACGCCCAATGTGGGACTTGAACCCACGACCCTGAGATTAAAAGTCTCATGCTCTACCGACTGAGCTAACTGGGCTCTTTTTGTCCTGCCAGAGCTGAAATTTTTCGAGAAACAAGGCTGTTGTTTTGTGGTTCATTATCCTTGCGCTAATTTCATGCATCTCATTTCACAAATCTTTCAATTGAAGAACAATTAAATGAGTTGGACAACATCTTAAAATTGAATTGTGTACAAAAGGCAGAACAGGTCAATGGAATGTAGAACCTTTGTGCTTGACATCTCATGGCATATCTGAGAGTGTCTTGTCGGAAGTATGACCACATACAAATGCACCGCCATGATCCCGTGGACCTGTTTTGTAAGTTTAAACAAATTCTATTCAAAACTGTGCATGCATTATGTATGAATCAGAATATGCTGCATAGGATGAGCTGTACGCCCAATGTGGGACTTGAACCCACGACCCTGAGATTAAAAGTCTCATGCTCTACCGACTGAGCTAACCGGGCTCCTTTCGTCTTTCCAGAGCTGAAATTTTTCGAGAAACAAGGCTGTTGTTTTGTGGTTCATTATCCTTGCGCTAATTTCATGCATCTCATTTCACAAATCTTTCAATTGAAGAACAATTAAATGAGTTGGACAACATCTTAAAATTGAATTGTGTACAAAAGGCAGAACAGGTGAATGGAATGTAGAACCTTTGTGCTTGACATCTCATGGCATATCTGAGAGTGTCTTGTCAGAAGTATGACCACATACAAATGCACCGCCATGATCCCGTGGACCTGTTTTGCAAGTTTAAACAAATTCTATTCAAAACTGTGCATGCATTATGTATGAATCAGAATATGCTGCATAGGATGAGCTGTACGCCCAATGTGGGACTTGAACCCACGACCCTGAGATTAAAAGTCTCATGCTCTACCGACTGAGCTAACCGGGCTCTTTTCATCTTTCCAGAGCTGAAATTTTTCGAGAAACAAGGCTGTTGTTTTGTGGTTCATTATCCTTGCGCTAATTTCATGCATCTCATTTCACAAATCTTTCAATTGAAGAACAATTAAATGAGTTGGACAACATCTTAAAATTGAATTGTGTACAAAAGGCAGAACAGGTCAATGGAATGTAGAACCTTTGTGCTTGACATCTCATGGCATATCTGAGAGTGTCTTGTAGGAATTATGACCACATACAAATGCACCGTCATGATCCCGGTGCCTTGTTTGGCAAATTCATACCAATTGTATTTGAAACTGGGCATACAGTACCTTTGCATTGGAAAGACTGCCACAGACAGCTCCAAAGATTAAGCTCTGCGCCCAATGTGGGGCTCGAACCCATGACCCTGAGATTAAGAGTCTCATTCTCTACCGACTGAGCTAACCGGGCTCTTTTTGTCCTTCCAGAGCTGAAATTTTTCGAGAAACAAGGCTGTTGTTTTGTGGTTCATTATCCTTGCGCTAATTTCATGCATCTCATTTCACAAATCTTTCAATTGAAGAACAATTAAATGAGTTGGACAACATCTTAAAATTGAATTGTGTACAAAAGGCAGAACAGGTCAATGGAATGTAGAACCTTTGTGCTTGACATCTCATGGCATATCTGAGAGTGACTTGTCGGCAGTATGACCACATACAAATGCACCGCCATGATCCCGTGGACCTGTTTTGTAAGTTTAAACAAATTCTATTCAAAACTGTGCATGCATTATGTATGAATCTGAACATGCTGCATAGGATGAGCTGTACGCCCAATGTGGGACTTGAACCCATGACCCTGAGATTAAAAGTCTCATGCTCTACCGACTGAGCTAACCGGACTCTTTTTGGCCTTCCAGAGCTGAAATTTTTCGAGAAACAAGGCTGTTGTTTTGTGGTTCATTATTCTTGCGCTAATTTCATGCATCTCATTTCACAAATCTTTTAATTGAAGAACAATTAAGTGAGTTGGACAACATCTTAAAATTGAATTGTGTACAAAAGGCAGAACAGGTCAATGGAATGTAGAACCTTTGTGCTTGACATCTCATAGCTAATCTGAGAAGGTCTTGTGGGAAGTATGATCACATACAAATGCACCGCCATGATCCTGTGGACCTGTTTTGCAAGTTTAAACAAATTCTATTCAAAACTGTGCATGCATGATGTATGAATTTGAACATGCTGCATAGGATGAGCTGTACGCCCAATGTGGGACTTGAACCCACGACCCTGAGATTAAAAGTCTCATGCTCTACCGACTGAGCTAACCAGGCTCTTTTTGTCTTTCCAGAGCTGAAATTTTTCGAGAAACAATGCTGCTGTTTTGTGGTTCATTATCCTTGCGCTAATTTCATGCATCTCATTTCACAAATCTTTCAATTGAAGAACAATTAAATGAGTTGGACAACATCTTAAAATTGAATTGTGTACAAAAGGCAAAACAGGTGAATGGAATGTAGAACCTTTGTGCTTGACATCTCATGGCATATCTGAGAGTGTCTTGTCGGAAGTATGACCACATACAAATGCACCGCCATGATCCCGTGGACCTGTTTTGCAAGTTTAAACAAATTCTATTCAAAACTGTGCATGCATTATGTATGAATCAGAATATGCTGCATAGGATGAGCTGTACGCCCAATGTGGGACTTGAACCCACGACCCTGAGATTAAAAGTCTCATGCTCTACCGACTGAGCTAACCGGGCTCTTTTTGTCTTTCCAGAGCTGAAATTTTTCGAGAAACAAGGCTGTTGTTTTGTGGTTCATTATCCTTGCGCTAATTTCATGCATCTCATTTCACAAATCTTTCAATTGAAGAACAATTAAATGAGTTGGACAACATCTTAAAATTGAATTGTGTACAAAAGGCAGAACAGGTGAATGGAATGTAGAACCTTTGTGCTTGACATCTCATGGCATATCTGAGAGTGTCTTGTAGGAATTATGACCACATACAAATGCACCGTCATGATCCCGGTGCCTTGTTTGGCAAATTCATACCACTTGTATTTGAAACTGGGCATACAGTACCTTTGCATTGGAAAGACTGCCACAGACAGCTCCAAAGATTAAGCTCTGCGCCCAATGTGGGGCTCGAACCCACGACCCTGAGATTAAGAGTCTCATGCTCTACCGACTGAGCTAACCGGGCTCTTTTTGTCTTTCCAGAGCTGAAATTTTTCGAGAAACAAGGCTGTTGTTTTGTGGTTCATTATTCTTGCGCTAATTTCATGCATCTCATTTCACAAATCTTTTAATTGAAGAACAATTAAGTGAGTTGGACAACATCTTAAAATTGAATTGTGTACAAAAGGCAGAACAGGTCAATGGAATGTAGAACCTTTGTGCTTGACATCTCATAGCATATCTGAGAAGGTCTTGTGGGAAGTATGACCACATACAAATGCACCGCCATGATCCTGTGGACCTGTTTTGCAAGTTTAAACAAATTCTATTCAAAACTGTGCATGCATTATGTATGAATTTGAATATGCTGCATAGGATGAGCTGTACGCCCAATGTGGGACTTGAACCCACGACCCTGAGATTAAAAGTCTCATGCTCTACCGACTGAGCTAACCGGGCTCTTTTTGTCCTTCCAGAGCTAAAATTTTTCGAGAAACAAGGCTGCTGTTTTGTGGTTCATTATCCTTGCGCTAATTTCATGCATCTCATTTCACAAATCTTTCAATTGAAGAACAATTAAATGAGTTGGACAACATATTAAAATTGAATTGTGTACAAAAGGCAGAACAGGTGAATGGAATGTAGAACCTTTGTGCTTGACATCTCATGGCATATCTGAGGGTGTCTTGTAGGAATTATGACCACATACAAATGCACCGTCATGATCCCGGTGCCTTGTTTGGCAAATTCATACCAATTGTATTTGAAACTGGGCATACAGTACCTTTGCATTGGAAAGACTGCCACAGACAGCTCCAAAGATTAAGCTCTGCGCCCAATGTGGGGCTCGAACCCACGACCCTGAGATTAAGAGTCTCATGCTCTACCGACTGAGCTAACCGGGCTCTTTTTGTCTTTCCAGAGCTGAAATTTTTCAAGAAACAAGGCTGTTGTTTTGTGGTTCATTATTCTTGCGCTAATTTCATGCATCTCATTTCACAAATCTTTTAATTGAAGAACAATTAAGTGAGTTGGACAACATCTTAAAATTGGATTGTGTACAAAAGGCAGAACAGGTGAATGGAATGTAGAACCTTTGTGCTTGACATCTCATAGCTAATCTGAGAAGGTCTTGTGGGAAGTATGATCACATACAAATGCACCGCCATGATCCTGTGAACCTGTTTTGCAAGTTTAAACAAATTCTATTCAAAACTGTGCATGCATGATGTATGAATTTGAACATGCTGCATAGGATGAGCTGTACGCCCAATGTGGGACTTGAACCCACGACCCTGAGATTAAAAGTCTCATGCTCTACCGACTGAGCTAACCAGGCTCTTTTTGTCTTTCCAGAGCTGAAATTTTTCGAGAAACAATGCTGCTGTTTTGTGGTTCATTATCCTTGCGCTAATTTCATGCATCTCATTTCACAAATCTTTCAATTGAAGAACAATTAAATGAGTTGGACAACATCTTAAAATTGAATTGTGTACAAAAGGCAAAACAGGTGAATGGAATGTAGAACCTTTGTGCTTGACATCTCATGGCATATCTGAGAGTGTCTTGTCGGAAGTATGACCACATACAAATGCACCGCCATGATCCCGTGGACCTGTTTTGCAAGTTTAAACAAATTCTATTCAAAACTGTGCATGCATTATGTATGAATCAGAATATGCTGCATAGGATGAGCTGTACGCCCAATGTGGGACTTGAACCCACGACCCTGAGATTAAAAGTCTCATGCTCTACCGACTGAGCTAACCGGGCTCTTTTTGTCTTTCCAGAGCTGAAATTTTTCGAGAAACAAGGCTGTTGTTTTGTGGTTCATTATCCTTGCGCTAATTTCATGCATCTCATTTCACAAATCTTTCAATTGAAGAACAATTAAATGAGTTGGACAACATCTTAAAATTGAATTGTGTACAAAAGGCAGAACAGGTGAATGGAATGTAGAACCTTTGTGCTTGACATCTCATGGCATATCTGAGAGTGTCTTGTAGGAATTATGACCACATACAAATGCACCGTCATGATCCCGGTGCCTTGTTTGGCAAATTCATACCAATTGTATTTGAAACTGGGCATACAGTACCTTTGCATTGGAAAGACTGCCACAGACAGCTCCAAAGATTAAGCTCTGCGCCCAATGTGGGGCTCGAACCCACGACCCTGAGATTAAGAGTCTCATGCTCTACCGACTGAGCTAACCGGGCTCTTTTTGTCTTTCCAGAGCTGAAATTTTTCGAGAAACAAGGCTGTTGTTTTGTGGTTCATTATTCTTGCGCTAATTTCATGCATCTCATTTCACAAATCTTTTAATTGAAGAACAATTAAGTGAGTTGGACAACATCTTAAAATTGAATTGTGTACAAAAGGCAGAACAGGTCAATGGAATGTAGAACCTTTGTGCTTGACATCTCATAGCATATCTGAGAAGGTCTTGTGGGAAGTATGACCACATACAAATGCACCGCCATGATCCTGTGGACCTGTTTTGCAAGTTTAAACAAATTCTATTCAAAACTGTGCATGCATTATGTATGAATTTGAATATGCTGCATAGGATGAGCTGTACGCCCAATGTGGGACTTGAACCCACGACCCTGAGATTAAAAGTCTCATGCTCTACCGACTGAGCTAACCGGGCTCTTTTTGTCCTTCCAGAGCTAAAATTTTTCGAGAAACAAGGCTGCTGTTTTGTGGTTCATTATCCTTGCGCTAATTTCATGCATCTCATTTCACAAATCTTTCAATTGAAGAACAATTAAATGAGTTGGACAACATATTAAAATTGAATTGTGTACAAAAGGCAGAACAGGTGAATGGAATGTAGAACCTTTGTGCTTGACATCTCATGGCATATCTGAGGGTGTCTTGTAGGAATTATGACCACATACAAATGCACCGTCATGATCCCGGTGCCTTGTTTGGCAAATTCATACCAATTGTATTTGAAACTGGGCATACAGTACCTTTGCATTGGAAAGACTGCCACAGACAGCTCCAAAGATTAAGCTCTGCGCCCAATGTGGGGCTCGAACCCACGACCCTGAGATTAAGAGTCTCATGCTCTACCGACTGAGCTAACCGGGCTCCTTTCGTCTTTCCAGAGCTGAAATTTTTCGAGAAACAAGGCTGTTGTTTTGTGGTTCATTATCCTTGCGCTAATTTCATGCATCTCATTTCACAAATCTTTCAATTGAAGAACAATTAAATGAGTTGGACAACATCTTAAAATTGAATTGTGTACAAAAGGCAGAACAGGTGAATGGAATGTAGAACCTTTGTGCTTGACATCTCATGGCATATCTGAGAGTGTCTTGTCAGAAGTATGACCACATACAAATGCACCGCCATGATCCCGTGGACCTGTTTTGCAAGTTTAAACAAATTCTATTCAAAACTGTGCATGCATTATGTATGAATCAGAATATGCTGCATAGGATGAGCTGTACGCCCAATGTGGGACTTGAACCCACGACCCTGAGATTAAAAGTCTCATGCTCTACCGACTGAGCTAACCGGGCTCTTTTCATCTTTCCAGAGCTGAAATTTTTCGAGAAACAAGGCTGTTGTTTTGTGGTTCATTATCCTTGCGCTAATTTCATGCATCTCATTTCACAAATCTTTCAATTGAAGAACAATTAAATGAGTTGGACAACATCTTAAAATTGAATTGTGTACAAAAGGCAGAACAGGTCAATGGAATGTAGAACCTTTGTGCTTGACATCTCATGGCATATCTGAGAGTGTCTTGTAGGAATTATGACCACATACAAATGCACCGTCATGATCCCGGTGCCTTGTTTGGCAAATTCATACCAATTGTATTTGAAACTGGGCATACAGTACCTTTGCATTGGAAAGACTGCCACAGACAGCTCCAAAGATTAAGCTCTGCGCCCAATGTGGGGCTCGAACCCATGACCCTGAGATTAAGAGTCTCATTCTCTACCGACTGAGCTAACCGGGCTCTTTTTGTCCTTCCAGAGCTGAAATTTTTCGAGAAACAAGGCTGTTGTTTTGTGGTTCATTATCCTTGCGCTAATTTCATGCATCTCATTTCACAAATCTTTCAATTGAAGAACAATTAAATGAGTTGGACAACATCTTAAAATTGAATTGTGTACAAAAGGCAGAACAGGTCAATGGAATGTAGAACCTTTGTGCTTGACATCTCATGGCATATCTGAGAGTGACTTGTCGGCAGTATGACCACATACAAATGCACCGCCATGATCCCGTGGACCTGTTTTGTAAGTTTAAACAAATTCTATTCAAAACTGTGCATGCATTATGTATGAATCTGAACATGCTGCATAGGATGAGCTGTACGCCCAATGTGGGACTTGAACCCATGACCCTGAGATTAAAAGTCTCATGCTCTACCGACTGAGCTAACCGGACTCTTTTTGGCCTTCCAGAGCTGAAATTTTTCGAGAAACAAGGCTGTTGTTTTGTGGTTCATTATTCTTGCGCTAATTTCATGCATCTCATTTCACAAATCTTTTAATTGAAGAACAATTAAGTGAGTTGGACAACATCTTAAAATTGAATTGTGTACAAAAGGCAGAACAGGTCAATGGAATGTAGAACCTTTGTGCTTGACATCTCATAGCTAATCTGAGAAGGTCTTGTGGGAAGTATGATCACATACAAATGCACCGCCATGATCCTGTGGACCTGTTTTGCAAGTTTAAACAAATTCTATTCAAAACTGTGCATGCATGATGTATGAATTTGAACATGCTGCATAGGATGAGCTGTACGCCCAATGTGGGACTTGAACCCACGACCCTGAGATTAAAAGTCTCATGCTCTACCGACTGAGCTAACCAGGCTCTTTTTGTCTTTCCAGAGCTGAAATTTTTCGAGAAACAATGCTGCTGTTTTGTGGTTCATTATCCTTGCGCTAATTTCATGCATCTCATTTCACAAATCTTTCAATTGAAGAACAATTAAATGAGTTGGACAACATCTTAAAATTGAATTGTGTACAAAAGGCAAAACAGGTGAATGGAATGTAGAACCTTTGTGCTTGACATCTCATGGCATATCTGAGAGTGTCTTGTCGGAAGTATGACCACATACAAATGCACCGCCATGATCCCGTGGACCTGTTTTGCAAGTTTAAACAAATTCTATTCAAAACTGTGCATGCATTATGTATGAATCAGAATATGCTGCATAGGATGAGCTGTACGCCCAATGTGGGACTTGAACCCACGACCCTGAGATTAAAAGTCTCATGCTCTACCGACTGAGCTAACCGGGCTCTTTTTGTCTTTCCAGAGCTGAAATTTTTCGAGAAACAAGGCTGTTGTTTTGTGGTTCATTATCCTTGCGCTAATTTCATGCATCTCATTTCACAAATCTTTCAATTGAAGAACAATTAAATGAGTTGGACAACATCTTAAAATTGAATTGTGTACAAAAGGCAGAACAGGTGAATGGAATGTAGAACCTTTGTGCTTGACATCTCATGGCATATCTGAGAGTGTCTTGTAGGAATTATGACCACATACAAATGCACCGTCATGATCCCGGTGCCTTGTTTGGCAAATTCATACCACTTGTATTTGAAACTGGGCATACAGTACCTTTGCATTGGAAAGACTGCCACAGACAGCTCCAAAGATTAAGCTCTGCGCCCAATGTGGGGCTCGAACCCACGACCCTGAGATTAAGAGTCTCATGCTCTACCGACTGAGCTAACCGGGCTCTTTTTGTCTTTCCAGAGCTGAAATTTTTCGAGAAACAAGGCTGTTGTTTTGTGGTTCATTATTCTTGCGCTAATTTCATGCATCTCATTTCACAAATCTTTTAATTGAAGAACAATTAAGTGAGTTGGACAACATCTTAAAATTGAATTGTGTACAAAAGGCAGAACAGGTCAATGGAATGTAGAACCTTTGTGCTTGACATCTCATAGCATATCTGAGAAGGTCTTGTGGGAAGTATGACCACATACAAATGCACCGCCATGATCCTGTGGACCTGTTTTGCAAGTTTAAACAAATTCTATTCAAAACTGTGCATGCATTATGTATGAATTTGAATATGCTGCATAGGATGAGCTGTACGCCCAATGTGGGACTTGAACCCACGACCCTGAGATTAAAAGTCTCATGCTCTACCGACTGAGCTAACCGGGCTCTTTTTGTCCTTCCAGAGCTAAAATTTTTCGAGAAACAAGGCTGCTGTTTTGTGGTTCATTATCCTTGCGCTAATTTCATGCATCTCATTTCACAAATCTTTCAATTGAAGAACAATTAAATGAGTTGGACAACATATTAAAATTGAATTGTGTACAAAAGGCAGAACAGGTGAATGGAATGTAGAACCTTTGTGCTTGACATCTCATGGCATATCTGAGGGTGTCTTGTAGGAATTATGACCACATACAAATGCACCGTCATGATCCCGGTGCCTTGTTTGGCAAATTCATACCAATTGTATTTGAAACTGGGCATACAGTACCTTTGCATTGGAAAGACTGCCACAGACAGCTCCAAAGATTAAGCTCTGCGCCCAATGTGGGGCTCGAACCCACGACCCTGAGATTAAGAGTCTCATGCTCTACCGACTGAGCTAACCGGGCTCTTTTTGTCTTTCCAGAGCTGAAATTTTTCAAGAAACAAGGCTGTTGTTTTGTGGTTCATTATTCTTGCGCTAATTTCATGCATCTCATTTCACAAATCTTTTAATTGAAGAACAATTAAGTGAGTTGGACAACATCTTAAAATTGGATTGTGTACAAAAGGCAGAACAGGTGAATGGAATGTAGAACCTTTGTGCTTGACATCTCATAGCTAATCTGAGAAGGTCTTGTGGGAAGTATGATCACATACAAATGCACCGCCATGATCCTGTGAACCTGTTTTGCAAGTTTAAACAAATTCTATTCAAAACTGTGCATGCATGATGTATGAATTTGAACATGCTGCATAGGATGAGCTGTACGCCCAATGTGGGACTTGAACCCACGACCCTGAGATTAAAAGTCTCATGCTCTACCGACTGAGCTAACCAGGCTCTTTTTGTCTTTCCAGAGCTGAAATTTTTCGAGAAACAATGCTGCTGTTTTGTGGTTCATTATCCTTGCGCTAATTTCATGCATCTCATTTCACAAATCTTTCAATTGAAGAACAATTAAATGAGTTGGACAACATCTTAAAATTGAATTGTGTACAAAAGGCAAAACAGGTGAATGGAATGTAGAACCTTTGTGCTTGACATCTCATGGCATATCTGAGAGTGTCTTGTCGGAAGTATGACCACATACAAATGCACCGCCATGATCCCGTGGACCTGTTTTGCAAGTTTAAACAAATTCTATTCAAAACTGTGCATGCATTATGTATGAATCAGAATATGCTGCATAGGATGAGCTGTACGCCCAATGTGGGACTTGAACCCACGACCCTGAGATTAAAAGTCTCATGCTCTACCGACTGAGCTAACCGGGCTCTTTTTGTCTTTCCAGAGCTGAAATTTTTCGAGAAACAAGGCTGTTGTTTTGTGGTTCATTATCCTTGCGCTAATTTCATGCATCTCATTTCACAAATCTTTCAATTGAAGAACAATTAAATGAGTTGGACAACATCTTAAAATTGAATTGTGTACAAAAGGCAGAACAGGTGAATGGAATGTAGAACCTTTGTGCTTGACATCTCATGGCATATCTGAGAGTGTCTTGTAGGAATTATGACCACATACAAATGCACCGTCATGATCCCGGTGCCTTGTTTGGCAAATTCATACCAATTGTATTTGAAACTGGGCATACAGTACCTTTGCATTGGAAAGACTGCCACAGACAGCTCCAAAGATTAAGCTCTGCGCCCAATGTGGGGCTCGAACCCACGACCCTGAGATTAAGAGTCTCATGCTCTACCGACTGAGCTAACCGGGCTCTTTTTGTCTTTCCAGAGCTGAAATTTTTCGAGAAACAAGGCTGTTGTTTTGTGGTTCATTATTCTTGCGCTAATTTCATGCATCTCATTTCACAAATCTTTTAATTGAAGAACAATTAAGTGAGTTGGACAACATCTTAAAATTGAATTGTGTACAAAAGGCAGAACAGGTCAATGGAATGTAGAACCTTTGTGCTTGACATCTCATAGCATATCTGAGAAGGTCTTGTGGGAAGTATGACCACATACAAATGCACCGCCATGATCCTGTGGACCTGTTTTGCAAGTTTAAACAAATTCTATTCAAAACTGTGCATGCATTATGTATGAATTTGAATATGCTGCATAGGATGAGCTGTACGCCCAATGTGGGACTTGAACCCACGACCCTGAGATTAAAAGTCTCATGCTCTACCGACTGAGCTAACCGGGCTCTTTTTGTCCTTCCAGAGCTAAAATTTTTCGAGAAACAAGGCTGCTGTTTTGTGGTTCATTATCCTTGCGCTAATTTCATGCATCTCATTTCACAAATCTTTCAATTGAAGAACAATTAAATGAGTTGGACAACATATTAAAATTGAATTGTGTACAAAAGGCAGAACAGGTGAATGGAATGTAGAACCTTTGTGCTTGACATCTCATGGCATATCTGAGGGTGTCTTGTAGGAATTATGACCACATACAAATGCACCGTCATGATCCCGGTGCCTTGTTTGGCAAATTCATACCAATTGTATTTGAAACTGGGCATACAGTACCTTTGCATTGGAAAGACTGCCACAGACAGCTCCAAAGATTAAGCTCTGCGCCCAATGTGGGGCTCGAACCCACGACCCTGAGATTAAGAGTCTCATGCTCTACCGACTGAGCTAACCGGGCTCCTTTCGTCTTTCCAGAGCTGAAATTTTTCGAGAAACAAGGCTGTTGTTTTGTGGTTCATTATCCTTGCGCTAATTTCATGCATCTCATTTCACAAATCTTTCAATTGAAGAACAATTAAATGAGTTGGACAACATCTTAAAATTGAATTGTGTACAAAAGGCAGAACAGGTGAATGGAATGTAGAACCTTTGTGCTTGACATCTCATGGCATATCTGAGAGTGTCTTGTCAGAAGTATGACCACATACAAATGCACCGCCATGATCCCGTGGACCTGTTTTGCAAGTTTAAACAAATTCTATTCAAAACTGTGCATGCATTATGTATGAATCAGAATATGCTGCATAGGATGAGCTGTACGCCCAATGTGGGACTTGAACCCACGACCCTGAGATTAAAAGTCTCATGCTCTACCGACTGAGCTAACCGGGCTCTTTTCATCTTTCCAGAGCTGAAATTTTTCGAGAAACAAGGCTGTTGTTTTGTGGTTCATTATCCTTGCGCTAATTTCATGCATCTCATTTCACAAATCTTTCAATTGAAGAACAATTAAATGAGTTGGACAACATCTTAAAATTGAATTGTGTACAAAAGGCAGAACAGGTCAATGGAATGTAGAACCTTTGTGCTTGACATCTCATGGCATATCTGAGAGTGTCTTGTAGGAATTATGACCACATACAAATGCACCGTCATGATCCCGGTGCCTTGTTTGGCAAATTCATACCAATTGTATTTGAAACTGGGCATACAGTACCTTTGCATTGGAAAGACTGCCACAGACAGCTCCAAAGATTAAGCTCTGCGCCCAATGTGGGGCTCGAACCCATGACCCTGAGATTAAGAGTCTCATTCTCTACCGACTGAGCTAACCGGGCTCTTTTTGTCCTTCCAGAGCTGAAATTTTTCGAGAAACAAGGCTGTTGTTTTGTGGTTCATTATCCTTGCGCTAATTTCATGCATCTCATTTCACAAATCTTTCAATTGAAGAACAATTAAATGAGTTGGACAACATCTTAAAATTGAATTGTGTACAAAAGGCAGAACAGGTCAATGGAATGTAGAACCTTTGTGCTTGACATCTCATGGCATATCTGAGAGTGACTTGTCGGCAGTATGACCACATACAAATGCACCGCCATGATCCCGTGGACCTGTTTTGTAAGTTTAAACAAATTCTATTCAAAACTGTGCATGCATTATGTATGAATCTGAACATGCTGCATAGGATGAGCTGTACGCCCAATGTGGGACTTGAACCCATGACCCTGAGATTAAAAGTCTCATGCTCTACCGACTGAGCTAACCGGACTCTTTTTGGCCTTCCAGAGCTGAAATTTTTCGAGAAACAAGGCTGTTGTTTTGTGGTTCATTATTCTTGCGCTAATTTCATGCATCTCATTTCACAAATCTTTTAATTGAAGAACAATTAAGTGAGTTGGACAACATCTTAAAATTGAATTGTGTACAAAAGGCAGAACAGGTCAATGGAATGTAGAACCTTTGTGCTTGACATCTCATAGCTAATCTGAGAAGGTCTTGTGGGAAGTATGATCACATACAAATGCACCGCCATGATCCTGTGGACCTGTTTTGCAAGTTTAAACAAATTCTATTCAAAACTGTGCATGCATGATGTATGAATTTGAACATGCTGCATAGGATGAGCTGTACGCCCAATGTGGGACTTGAACCCACGACCCTGAGATTAAAAGTCTCATGCTCTACCGACTGAGCTAACCAGGCTCTTTTTGTCTTTCCAGAGCTGAAATTTTTCGAGAAACAATGCTGCTGTTTTGTGGTTCATTATCCTTGCGCTAATTTCATGCATCTCATTTCACAAATCTTTCAATTGAAGAACAATTAAATGAGTTGGACAACATCTTAAAATTGAATTGTGTACAAAAGGCAAAACAGGTGAATGGAATGTAGAACCTTTGTGCTTGACATCTCATGGCATATCTGAGAGTGTCTTGTCGGAAGTATGACCACATACAAATGCACCGCCATGATCCCGTGGACCTGTTTTGCAAGTTTAAACAAATTCTATTCAAAACTGTGCATGCATTATGTATGAATCAGAATATGCTGCATAGGATGAGCTGTACGCCCAATGTGGGACTTGAACCCACGACCCTGAGATTAAAAGTCTCATGCTCTACCGACTGAGCTAACCGGGCTCTTTTTGTCTTTCCAGAGCTGAAATTTTTCGAGAAACAAGGCTGTTGTTTTGTGGTTCATTATCCTTGCGCTAATTTCATGCATCTCATTTCACAAATCTTTCAATTGAAGAACAATTAAATGAGTTGGACAACATCTTAAAATTGAATTGTGTACAAAAGGCAGAACAGGTGAATGGAATGTAGAACCTTTGTGCTTGACATCTCATGGCATATCTGAGAGTGTCTTGTAGGAATTATGACCACATACAAATGCACCGTCATGATCCCGGTGCCTTGTTTGGCAAATTCATACCACTTGTATTTGAAACTGGGCATACAGTACCTTTGCATTGGAAAGACTGCCACAGACAGCTCCAAAGATTAAGCTCTGCGCCCAATGTGGGGCTCGAACCCACGACCCTGAGATTAAGAGTCTCATGCTCTACCGACTGAGCTAACCGGGCTCTTTTTGTCTTTCCAGAGCTGAAATTTTTCGAGAAACAAGGCTGTTGTTTTGTGGTTCATTATTCTTGCGCTAATTTCATGCATCTCATTTCACAAATCTTTTAATTGAAGAACAATTAAGTGAGTTGGACAACATCTTAAAATTGAATTGTGTACAAAAGGCAGAACAGGTCAATGGAATGTAGAACCTTTGTGCTTGACATCTCATAGCATATCTGAGAAGGTCTTGTGGGAAGTATGACCACATACAAATGCACCGCCATGATCCTGTGGACCTGTTTTGCAAGTTTAAACAAATTCTATTCAAAACTGTGCATGCATTATGTATGAATTTGAATATGCTGCATAGGATGAGCTGTACGCCCAATGTGGGACTTGAACCCACGACCCTGAGATTAAAAGTCTCATGCTCTACCGACTGAGCTAACCGGGCTCTTTTTGTCCTTCCAGAGCTAAAATTTTTCGAGAAACAAGGCTGCTGTTTTGTGGTTCATTATCCTTGCGCTAATTTCATGCATCTCATTTCACAAATCTTTCAATTGAAGAACAATTAAATGAGTTGGACAACATATTAAAATTGAATTGTGTACAAAAGGCAGAACAGGTGAATGGAATGTAGAACCTTTGTGCTTGACATCTCATGGCATATCTGAGGGTGTCTTGTAGGAATTATGACCACATACAAATGCACCGTCATGATCCCGGTGCCTTGTTTGGCAAATTCATACCAATTGTATTTGAAACTGGGCATACAGTACCTTTGCATTGGAAAGACTGCCACAGACAGCTCCAAAGATTAAGCTCTGCGCCCAATGTGGGGCTCGAACCCACGACCCTGAGATTAAGAGTCTCATGCTCTACCGACTGAGCTAACCGGGCTCTTTTTGTCTTTCCAGAGCTGAAATTTTTCAAGAAACAAGGCTGTTGTTTTGTGGTTCATTATTCTTGCGCTAATTTCATGCATCTCATTTCACAAATCTTTTAATTGAAGAACAATTAAGTGAGTTGGACAACATCTTAAAATTGGATTGTGTACAAAAGGCAGAACAGGTGAATGGAATGTAGAACCTTTGTGCTTGACATCTCATAGCTAATCTGAGAAGGTCTTGTGGGAAGTATGATCACATACAAATGCACCGCCATGATCCTGTGAACCTGTTTTGCAAGTTTAAACAAATTCTATTCAAAACTGTGCATGCATGATGTATGAATTTGAACATGCTGCATAGGATGAGCTGTACGCCCAATGTGGGACTTGAACCCACGACCCTGAGATTAAAAGTCTCATGCTCTACCGACTGAGCTAACCAGGCTCTTTTTGTCTTTCCAGAGCTGAAATTTTTCGAGAAACAATGCTGCTGTTTTGTGGTTCATTATCCTTGCGCTAATTTCATGCATCTCATTTCACAAATCTTTCAATTGAAGAACAATTAAATGAGTTGGACAACATCTTAAAATTGAATTGTGTACAAAAGGCAAAACAGGTGAATGGAATGTAGAACCTTTGTGCTTGACATCTCATGGCATATCTGAGAGTGTCTTGTCGGAAGTATGACCACATACAAATGCACCGCCATGATCCCGTGGACCTGTTTTGCAAGTTTAAACAAATTCTATTCAAAACTGTGCATGCATTATGTATGAATCAGAATATGCTGCATAGGATGAGCTGTACGCCCAATGTGGGACTTGAACCCACGACCCTGAGATTAAAAGTCTCATGCTCTACCGACTGAGCTAACCGGGCTCTTTTTGTCTTTCCAGAGCTGAAATTTTTCGAGAAACAAGGCTGTTGTTTTGTGGTTCATTATCCTTGCGCTAATTTCATGCATCTCATTTCACAAATCTTTCAATTGAAGAACAATTAAATGAGTTGGACAACATCTTAAAATTGAATTGTGTACAAAAGGCAGAACAGGTGAATGGAATGTAGAACCTTTGTGCTTGACATCTCATGGCATATCTGAGAGTGTCTTGTAGGAATTATGACCACATACAAATGCACCGTCATGATCCCGGTGCCTTGTTTGGCAAATTCATACCACTTGTATTTGAAACTGGGCATACAGTACCTTTGCATTGGAAAGACTGCCACAGACAGCTCCAAAGATTAAGCTCTGCGCCCAATGTGGGGCTCGAACCCACGACCCTGAGATTAAGAGTCTCATGCTCTACCGACTGAGCTAACCGGGCTCTTTTTGTCTTTCCAGAGCTGAAATTTTTCGAGAAACAAGGCTGTTGTTTTGTGGTTCATTATTCTTGCGCTAATTTCATGCATCTCATTTCACAAATCTTTTAATTGAAGAACAATTAAGTGAGTTGGACAACATCTTAAAATTGAATTGTGTACAAAAGGCAGAACAGGTCAATGGAATGTAGAACCTTTGTGCTTGACATCTCATAGCATATCTGAGAAGGTCTTGTGGGAAGTATGACCACATACAAATGCACCGCCATGATCCTGTGGACCTGTTTTGCAAGTTTAAACAAATTCTATTCAAAACTGTGCATGCATTATGTATGAATTTGAATATGCTGCATAGGATGAGCTGTACGCCCAATGTGGGACTTGAACCCACGACCCTGAGATTAAAAGTCTCATGCTCTACCGACTGAGCTAACCGGGCTCTTTTTGTCCTTCCAGAGCTAAAATTTTTCGAGAAACAAGGCTGCTGTTTTGTGGTTCATTATCCTTGCGCTAATTTCATGCATCTCATTTCACAAATCTTTCAATTGAAGAACAATTAAATGAGTTGGACAACATATTAAAATTGAATTGTGTACAAAAGGCAGAACAGGTGAATGGAATGTAGAACCTTTGTGCTTGACATCTCATGGCATATCTGAGGGTGTCTTGTAGGAATTATGACCACATACAAATGCACCGTCATGATCCCGGTGCCTTGTTTGGCAAATTCATACCAATTGTATTTGAAACTGGGCATACAGTACCTTTGCATTGGAAAGACTGCCACAGACAGCTCCAAAGATTAAGCTCTGCGCCCAATGTGGGGCTCGAACCCACGACCCTGAGATTAAGAGTCTCATGCTCTACCGACTGAGCTAACCGGGCTCTTTTTGTCTTTCCAGAGCTGAAATTTTTCGAGAAACAAGGCTGTTGTTTTGTGGTTCATTATTCTTGCGCTAATTTCATGCATCTCATTTCACAAATCTTTTAATTGAAGAACAATTAAGTGAGTTGGACAACATCTTAAAATTGAATTGTGTACAAAAGGCAGAACAGGTCAATGGAATGTAGAACCTTTGTGCTTGACATCTCATAGCATATCTGAGAAGGTCTTGTGGGAAGTATGACCACATACAAATGCACCGCCATGATCCTGTGGACCTGTTTTGCAAGTTTAAACAAATTCTATTCAAAACTGTGCATGCATTATGTATGAATTTGAATATGCTGCATAGGATGAGCTGTATGCCCAATGTGGGACTTGAACCCACGACCCTGAGATTAAAAGTCTCATGCTCTACCGACTGAGCTAACCGGGCTCTTTTTGTCCTTCCAGAGCTAAAATTTTTCGAGAAACAAGGCTGCTGTTTTGTGGTTCATTATCCTTGCGCTAATTTCATGCATCTCATTTCACAAATCTTTCAATTGAAGAACAATTAAATGAGTTGGACAACATATTAAAATTGAATTGTGTACAAAAGGCAGAACAGGTGAATGGAATGTAGAACCTTTGTGCTTGACATCTCATGGCATATCTGAGGGTGTCTTGTAGGAATTATGACCACATACAAATGCACCGTCATGATCCCGGTGCCTTGTTTGGCAAATTCATACCAATTGTTTTTGAAACTGGGCATACAGTACCTTTGCATTGGAAAGACTGCCACAGACAGCTCCAAAGATTAAGCTCTGCGCCCAATGTGGGGCTCGAACCCACGACCCTGAGATTAAGAGTCTCATGCTCTACCGACTGAGCTAACCGGGCTCTTTTTGTCTTTCCAGAGCTGAAATTTTTCAAGAAACAAGGCTGTTGTTTTGTGGTTCATTATTCTTGCGCTAATTTCATGCATCTCATTTCACAAATCTTTTAATTGAAGAACAATTAAGTGAGTTGGACAACATCTTAAAATTGGATTGTGTACAAAAGGCAGAACAGGTGAATGGAATGTAGAACCTTTGTGCTTGACATCTCATAGCATATCTGAGAAGGTCTTGTGGGAAGTATGACCACATACAAATGCACCGCCATGATCCTGTGGACCTGTTTTGCAAGTTTAAACAAATTCTATTCAAAACTGTGCATGCATTATGTATGAATTTGAATATGCTGCATAGGATGAGCTGTACGCCCAATGTGGGACTTGAACCCACGACCCTGAGATTAAAAGTCTCATGCTCTACCGACTGAGCTAACCGGGCTCTTTTTGTCCTTCCAGAGCTAAAATTTTTCGAGAAACAAGGCTGCTGTTTTGTGGTTCATTATCCTTGCGCTAATTTCATGCATCTCATTTCACAAATCTTTCAATTGAAGAACAATTAAATGAGTTGGACAACATCTTAAAATTGAATTGTGTACAAAAGGCAGAACAGGTGAATGGAATGTAGAACCTTTGTGCTTGACATCTCATGGCATATCTGAGAGTGTCTTGTAGGAATTATGACCACATAGAAATGCACCGTCATGATCCCGGTGCCTTGTTTGGCAAATTCATACCAATTGTATTTGAAACTGGGCATACAGTACCTTTGCATTGGAAAGACTGCCACAGACAGCTCCAAAGATTAAGCTCTGCGCCCAATGTGGGGCTCGAACCCATGACCCTGAGATTAAAAGTCTCATGCTCTACCGACTGAGCTAACCGGGCTCTTTTCGTCTTTCCAGAGCTGAAATTTTTCGAGAAACAAGGCTGTTGTGTGGCTTGAATCCACAACCGTAAGATTAAGTCTCTCATGCTCTACTCACTGAGTTAACCGGGTTCCATTTGTCATACTCAGTCGAGAAAGACTGTTCTTTTGGAGTATGTTATGCTTATGCTTATTCCATCCAATATCAGCAATATTTCCATCCAAGTACAACATTTTAAAGTTAAATTATACCAAAATGACCAAAATGAAACTTAGTATGTCATTAGCATTTACACACACACACACACACACACACACACACACACACACACACACACACACACACACACACACACACACACACACACACACACAGAGACACAACCACACAAAGATTTGTGACATGATTTCTGCTTCACATGTGTACTGGTACAATCTGGGTTTCCTCTTGGTGTAGTTGAGCCACTGAAAACAAGAAATAAAATACGTTAAAATATCCATTATTACCAGGCACGTGCACACATAGGGCCCTAGGGGTGCTTGAGCCCCTGCCCTTTTTGCCTCGTATTAAAAAGTGCCCTGTGTGTGTGCGCGCGCGTGTGTTTGTTTGTTTGTTTTAAAATGACATTAACAAATTCCTGTTCCTCCACGGTATTCGACTGTACCCATTTCTTGTAATACGGGGTTGTTGTGTGTGTTGAGCCTGTTGCTTCTCTGTCCGAGAGAGAGGGAGAGAGAGAGATGCCCCATGGATAACTGAGGAGACGTGACAGTGGAGCAACGTGAACCTGTGTGTTATGGTCTAACTAGTCACCGTCCACTTATTCAACGTGCCATTATTCAATGGGTAATATTTCAGAAAAACGCTCTATTTTAGTCAATGTGTCAGCTTCTATTTTTGCCGGACGTGGGAGCACGGCGCATCAATCACACAGCGCAGATCGTGCGTGACAGGAAATTGTATACAAAATACAAAATAAAACACCGGGTAAATTTTCAAAATAAAATGCAGCGTGTTTACGGCGGATCATATTTCCCTTACTACAGGTCTGAAGTACAGGTCCGAGATTTAGATATAAAGTTTGTTGTGACTTTGCTACTAACGTGTGGGCTACCAAAATAATAATAATAATGATGATAATAATAATAATAATAATAATATAGTAATTTCAGCATTCTGGGGATATAAACTGTATTATTACTCATGTTGATAATAATGTGTTGACACAAAATAAATGGCAATTGCATATCACTTTCACCTACAGAACACACAGCTAAGTAGTTAGCTTTCTATTAGCACTTTATTTTTTAATTTCCATATTGTGTAAAAAAAAATTCTGCACGCACATGCTGCCCTTTTCTGACTTTGAGCCCCTGCCTCTCTATAATCATGTGCACGTCCCTGATTATTACTGTATTGATTATAGTCTCAAATGCAAAACATTATTCCAAAACATTAGACAATGACGTTGGTTAGGCAAGTCAGCTTTATGTACAGTGAAACTATTACCTCTGAGACACAGATTTCTCCATGTATTCATACAAGTATACCGTGTACCCTCATTTAAAAAGATGCATATATTCTGATTTCTATTATCTTAACTAACATGTGCCTTTCACAGACAACTGTGAACTTTCTCAAAAATTAGATTTCGACAGAAGAAGTGCAGAATTTTTATTCAGATGAATAGTCCTTCTGATTAGAGTTGTTTATTAACTATTATCTTGTCTGCCATTTTCATTTTAGAGAGAAGATAGAAGAGGAAAAAACAAGGAGACAATAGACCAGCAAGGACCGCAGAGGTGACACCCTGCACGATGAGGTGAGTGCTGATGCTATAATCTCTGTTTTTCTCATTGGTCTTTTAGAGAGAGGAGAGAAGAGACAAATCAATAACAGAGGGAGACAACATACAGTGGGAAACCTTGCTGTTAAAATGTATTATTAGAATGAGTATATTAATAAATACACCATTTGAATACACTAAATGTCCTGCAGTAATAAGTATAATCCTGTCTTAACACCCACAGATCCAGAATGAATACACATATACTATTTTTAAGAAATGTAATGTTTCCTGTATTGTTCATTTTTAGCCACTGGGAGGCAGTCTAGGCTCATATAAGGTAAATTACAGCATTTATAGCATGTACTTTGCATATGAATATCCACACACTGGACATTTCCAAATCATCTTTTATTTAATACAGAATGGCTTGTGTTTGGACCTTTCGATCTACCCAGTCTTTATAGCTTTGTTGCCTGATTGGGACTGACTGTAAGCCTGCCCTCAAACTAATGTAAAGACTGTTTGCCTGAATCACCCTTACCTGAGTCACTTTTGGTTTCACCCCCTGAGTTAGTCACAGAATCAGGTAAATGTTATGCCCTGTTGTTACATACTGTAATTAACCATGTGCAAAATAATGCAAGAGTTGCTATTTCATGTACCAACAAGCATACTTCACACAGTCACTGACACCAACACAGATTTACAAAGACAGTATACTTCAATTTTATTTCAAAATCCTCTAAAAGTGGCTTTTCAGTTATCTCATATCATATATTGCTAAAATACATTTTATGCTACACACAGCTTATTGAAAAATATAAAAGCGTGCTACTCCATGGTAAACTATGAGAAATATGTATTTATAAACAGCTCTTTTCCTTCTCTAAAATACACTGTTACAGAGGAATATTTCGACTAGATCGAAGTCAGTACCTCAATGACAAAATAAGCAGTGCATTTGAATGTCCCCATAAGAAAATATCCTTTTCCCCCAAACATTTCAACATATTGTGGTCTCAAGAAATTAAAAAAGTGAGCGAATTTATGTATAATGGACTAAAGGTTTTGAACAAAGGTCACTAAAAGGTCGCAAATTTCCAAAGATAATTCATCTGATGTATTTTCTCTGGACCTGCATAAAAATAACTTGTTTTAGCCAAAGAATTGGCTTCAATATAGAAACATCCTGATACCATATATATATTTCTTTTTTTTACTCTCTAAAATGATTACTTTTCATATTGTATAAGTGGCTGCAACTTTAGGTGACCATATGAAACTTGGGTTAATCAACAAACACAAGTCACCAGCTAGATTCAGGTATTCGAGCCACACTCACTCACAGACCTTTTTCACAGCAAACATTTTGACTTGTAATAGCAGGAAATGCACAGGTAAAACTGATAACAATTACAATGGGTCCATTAAGTGTCCAAGTGAGCCATTTCAGTGAATCAGAATGCACAATAGCAGGGCCTTTAGACTGGCTAATCTAAATGGTAGGTAGTTGTAATTAATATAATTGATTACACCTTCTGTGCCATGTCAAATGCCTGTTGTGAAAAAGGATTTTTTATTTAATAATAGGACATAACAGCATGACCGTTATTTAAGAAATAGACAGCACATGGTGCACACATAACATCTTTACCAATGTGTTCAACTTAAAGAATTTCACATGAAATTCTATCTTTGATAGAAAATAATTTCATACAAATGTGAGAATGAGCAAAATAGGTGTGCACTGTAATACATGACTGTACAGTATATAGAGCATCATCCTAAAAATCTCCTTGAATATTTCTATCTTACAAGTGTCTATTAAATTGAGGTAATAGGGTATACAAACTGTTAAGACACCTACTTATGACCCAGGTAGGTAGATCTTAGCACTGCAGGAGTAAAGGGTAATAAATCAATAAGTTTCATTTTTCATGTTTTGTATGTGCCCAAACTCTATAGTGACCATTAAATTGAAATTTCGGACAGTTACTAACCATTCATCATTTTGTGTGGTGGAGTGATGGGGCACCTGTGGAATTGTTGTCAGAAAGTAGTGTACATGGACACTTCTATTCCCTTCCATTGTAGAATTTCTGAGACTATATAATGAAAACATTTACATATTCAGAATTTGGGCACTCAAATAAAATGGCAGATATAAAATGTGAACTATATAGTAAATAAGGAGTGATTTCAGACCCAGCCATTTTTTTTGTCCTTGTGTTGTTAAAGGTGCATACAAACATGGAATAAATTGATAGATGGGAATAGTTTTTGCAGATTTGCCATGGAAAAACATATTAGAAAGAAGGACATAAGTAATGTTCAAATTTTGAAGTCTAATACCAACTAGTAGCTACTTAGCATATCTGATGTTTGCTAATTCTTAGTTCAAAGGGAAACCCTCAATTGTCCCGCTTTGTCATGTATGCTTCATTCAAAATGGCCATTGTAATAAGGTTAATATAACTGCAGTGCTAAGTCACCTTAAATGATCAAAATTAGCTTGAAATTGTGAAATATCAAAAATGGACGATATTATCAATGTTTATAATGCATTAAACATTGATAACACTGTAGTAGACACTTACAAACTAAGCCAAGCAGAATGATCTGCTAGACTACTTAACGTAACAGGAACATTGACATTTTGGAAATGTGCTTATTTGTCTTACTCACACTCAGATAAGATGACTGCATCAATTAAGATGTAGATGTATTTAGCCTAGCTTAGCATAAGCCTAACTTAGCTCAAAAAAGAAGGTGTAGGATGTGCCACCAAAAATGAAAAAAAAACAATTCTTCCTCTAAGC
Source organism: Scomber japonicus (assembly GCF_027409825.1). Lineage (NCBI taxonomy): Eukaryota > Metazoa > Chordata > Actinopteri > Scombriformes > Scombridae > Scomber > Scomber japonicus. The sequence continues at coordinate 26,509,554 of NC_070593.1, read as the reverse complement.
TGTCTTATTTACACAGTGTACTGCATATTGTCCATTTAAACAGAATTATAGATATATAATTTAACATAATTATATATTGCCATTTTTTTCAGAGAAGTTAGCAGTGAAGCTACTTATTGACCAACAGCAGCTGGGTGCTAGCATTCTAGCTTAAAAGTAAGGCTGTTTTTTAGATGTTGGAAAGACATTTTCTTTTGATGGAAGCTTAGTTTGTGCTATGCTAGACTAAAAACATCCCAGTCCTATCTCTGAACTGGAAAAACAGATATGAAATTGATATCAGTCAATCGGGAGCAAGCATATTTCCCAGTCAGTGTACCTTAAAGCATCTTGGAAGAGGGACACTATGCAAAATCTGCTCCTAAATCAAATTCCTGTTGTGAAAAGCACTGGTAGCAGTTTTAGCAGTGTGTGTGCAGTATTCAGGCTACTATTTTCTTTTAAAGATGCTGCTATTCAGCTCCACCAAACATACTGGACAAAAAAAGGCAAAAAGTTACTAGTTGTCATTAACCAATAAAAAAGTTCCTTAAGCAGCTGATTTGTACATAAGTCTTGTTTACTTGTTTACTGTATGAGCTCGCTAGGTGACACTTACATAAAAACTGATGACTGCATTTATTCTAGCTTTGCCAACACCAGCCTGAAATGTGAAAATCAATATTTGAATGAAAGGTAATTCATAGGATTGATGACTACTGTTTACAAAATGCACAAAATACTAAATGAGCAAGTGTTCAGACTGAAAATCTACATTGTTAGGGGTATCAAATGAATGAGGGTGCTGTGTTTTGACCTAAATCTTCCAATTCAAGGTTAAAAATTAAGATCCTTAAGGTAACATGCTTTTCTTTCAATGACAACCTGAGTGAAAAGTTTGTCTTTAATCATTGATGATTTAATTGGTCAATTTGACTGATTTTTTCACCCCTACTTCTACACAGCAAGTTCAGTTAACAAGTTCATCTTTTTCATACCACCCTGGCATGAACTGACACACCTCATCATATGCTACTGATAGGCATATGTAGGGACTGCCAGCCTAACGTATGACTCATGTGGCATTCCTCATGACAGGAATCCTTATTGCCTCATCTGTACATTTTCAGGGATCACCTCTTGACTTTGACTACATTTATGTACAGGAGGTATAGAACCAAAAGCCAGTAGTGTTAGTGTACACTAGTGTAGAGTACTTTTACTGTTTAAATATAAACTTTTAAAAAGATAACTTGCATATATGAGTCAATCCTCAAAAGGCTATTTGACAAGTGAACTTTAAAACACAAAGTGAAAGTTGTAACCAGCTTTGATGAAGTCAACTTAAGTCCTTCATAGACTTTCTGAATTATTACTGTGCGTTCACACTGTAAACAACATGATCAATAAGTCAGCGCCATTCATTTCCAAGAAATGAAAAGGAAGTTGTGATGGGACGGTCTGGCTAACAAAGCAGACGAAAACCCCATGGACTGTTTAAATACATAGCATCCTTTTCCTCATCATGATGCAAAACGGAGGTCCCCGGAGAGCTGGTGAGTCACTGAGCAAATGCAAAAGGTTATTGGAGCACACTCCTGCTGGACAATGCAGGTGGCAAAGTGGCAGCCACCACAGCTGAGTGAAGACACACATGCGCAAGTGCTTGAAGCTAGAGTCCTTCTAATGACTTCCTGAAAGCTTTGAGTCACTTTGGAAATCCTGTAAAGTCTGTCCTCAAATATAAGTCAATTCTTTTTCTACACAAATTTATTTTTATATTTCCGGAATGAAGTTTTTCTTTTCTCTAGGTTGAATTATTGTTCCTTTTAAAGAGGCTTGAAGAGAGAGTTTGGGGTATGTTCACTGGATTTACAGTTCATTGTGGTGACTGACTTTTGCTTTTCCACTCCATCCAATCGGCATACACATTTCTCACATTCTGATTTTCTGCTTCCAAAACAGTTAGAGGTAAATCCAAATCCAGGCTTCAAAAAGTCTTATAAGTTTTTATACGTCTATGTCAATGATCCAGACTTTTATATTGGCTGTTTGGTTTCTAATGGCACCGAATTTGTGCCTGCCATAGTGTTCTGGTGTTGGCATTTTAGTACTACTCAGCTTAGTTCAGGCTGATGAGGTCTCAGTTCATCAGCTGAGAGAGAAAACACTGTGCTGAAGGCTTCCAGTTCAAACTGGTAGTATAGGTTTGCAGGTCTTCTCTTTTTGTTTGACAACTATAAAGGTCCTTTGAACTGGTTGCCTGAGAGCTGCTGCCGGACGGAAGGCTTGGATCCGGCAGCATCACCCAGCTTTCTCCAAACCACCTGAGAGGGAGAAACAACACGCTGTCAGACAGTAACATCAGAGTAAATAAAACAGTGACCATACTTTGAAAGTCAGTCATAGGAAACAGCTGTTGACAGAAATCTGAATATACCACAAAAAGTATAATAAGAACATGATATTCAACCAATAAATGAAAAAATATAGCTCAAACTCAATCCACTGCTTTTACCTCCTATTCGCACTGCTTTTAAAATATCTGTTACTGTACTGCACCATTCATACGTTATTTGTTTATGCTTGTAATCTCAGTAGTTACCACAGTAACATGGAGCGACCTTTCTCTTATCATGACTGGATACACAGCTTTTAAATATCATCTGATGAACCATAATAATCATTATCCTGCACCCACATATTTATCATTTGAACATTACTTGATTTTGCATTTATGTATTTTTTTGTTTTTTTTATTTTACTATGTATCTACAGTATATTTCATTTTACTAAAAATACTGAACATCTTCTGCAGCACATCATCATCATAATTTTTCAGGAAGGATTAGAGGATTGTATGATGTAGAATACTGTACATATGTGAACAAAACTCTGATTCTAAACATGTGTAAACAATGTATAACAACAGGTTTGAAATGACTAAAAGTGAATAGTGTATAGGACAATAACACATTCTATTAAAAGACCAAACCAACAACAAACTGATCTATGATGTATCAGTAGCTTGATATATCTTATTCCTCAGTGTTGTAGTGCTCCATTGTTGTCCAAAAACTCCAGCAGGCACCATCCTGTTGCTGTAAATACTCACTAGCACTATTTCCTCCTGTTTGAGTTATGTTTGTTTAAGACTAAATTGACCAGCTGTTTCAGGAAATTACTGAGCCTTTAAAAATGCAATAGACAGAGAAGTACAGTCAGAAAGTGCTGAGAGATGGACTAACATAGTTGGTTTTGGTGTTTTCTTGAGATTTGCTGATAATAACAATTAATTAAATTGCTCATGTCCAAGTATTTATTAAACATTAAAAAAGTTAAGTGTTTGGTGTGAAGAAAAGTGGAAATGTGTGTGTGTGTGAGTGTGTGTGTGGGGTGTGGGGGGGGGGAATTAATAGGTCAGGTTGTCTTTGTTATGAATAGCATCCTTTTTCTCTTGGGTTAAGGTTAAATGCACTGGACCATCACAAGCAGACACACACATACACACACACACACACACACACACACACACACACACACACACACACACACCACTTTGCATGATATTCTCAATATTATTCCAATGTAAAACACATGTATATTCAAACAGCTGCATCTGTGTGTATCATATGTTACTTGATATACTGTGTGACAAAGAAAGACAGAAAATCCATATTGACACCTACGTTGCACATCTCTCTGACGATAGCCTTCTCTTTCTCACTGAGATCATCATCATACTCCTGTGAGTTGTGCCTGTCGAGCTTCTCATGGACCTCCAGCACCTAGACACACACACACACACACACACACACATAAACAATATGGCATGTACATTTCTGTTTGATATAAAATACAGTTTTAAGTCGACACTTCAACTTGAGTAATTGACATTTTGAGGTTTTGAACTATTTTAATGTCCTTCATAAATGCAAGTATCAAGTGTTCAGGCTGCTTAATTAAACCGGTGGCATGTATCAAACACTAGGGGGAAGCTGGTGTCATTTAACAAGGCCTTGTTACCAGAAATAAAATGTTGTGTATCCACTTATAGTAAATACACACCCACTGACTCTCCAGTGTCCATCTCCTTATGTTTTACTGCCCTCTAAGTTTAAATGCAGTCAATTTTATAAAAAACCATACTTAGATCCAGAATGGGTGACTGACTAGTTCAATGCAAGGCTTAGATTCACAACTAGACAAAGCAGAACAGCATTAAACTGTAGGAAACTGAAGACATCTCATATTTCTAATAATGACAGATAAGATAAGAACAAATTAGTTCTGTAGGCTGATCAAGTGATGCTCATTTGATCCATAATCAGCGTTAATATACTCTACTTTTTTATTATACCTGAGGTTGGTATGTAGCAGACATGAGGCCTACCTTCATGGCATGGACCACAGCCTCTGGTTTCTGCCCTGGGGGGAAATAGATCCCTGTGGGGGAGGGCTCACCACTGGGGGTCTGTGAAGCACCCTAGAGAGGTAGGAGGCACCGATCACAATCACTATCATTGTTATCATGGAGTAAACAGACAAGGCAAGAATGTAGAAATACAGAAACATCCATCAGTAGAAAAACAAAAGCACAACCACACAAAAGAGGAAACACACTGCTCTGCAAATAAACACAGACGACTCCACAGGAGAGGAAGACATGAAGAGGAGTAAGCAGAGACAGTATGAGAGGAAGCAGCAGCTCTGCTGAGGTAGGTGTGCATTCCTGTGGCGACAGGAGGAGCAGTAGACCTGCTGTGTTTGCGGTAAAGCAGAAGAGGATCAATCAGTGGGACAGACAGACTTAGATAGATGAGATCGGATATCCTGCATCTGCTGTGGAGTTCTCACATTCTCTTTAGTTTATCATCATGTCAGTGCAACTGCCAGCATTGATACTTATATTATAGATAACAACAGAAACTGGAGTGTTTGATACTCAGCAGCTGTCTTTCCAGCATTTACATTCCTACTGGTACATTCCACCTTTGTAATTTCAGCTGGGACATGATTGTTGATTGATGTCGCTCATAAAGGGAAATGAGCTCAGTATTAATAACAGTAGGGTGACCAGATATGCTAGGGACAAAATAAATATGATTGAACTAAATTAAACTTAGAGATGTGAAGAGCACAGGGAGAAATATAGGACTCAAAGAAGAGAGAGGAACAAGCAAAGCTCAATAAACAACACCAGATATGAGCTTTTAATATTATGAGACATGGCTGTTATTGCTTACAGTATGTTATTGAGTCAGAGTCACACACACACACACACACACAAACACATCTCGTTATCAGTGTAGTAGAGTACGTACGTTGTGCATGTTGTCGTGGAACTGTGAGAGCTGACTTTCTGAATGATAAAGGGACAAACCCTTCTTCAGTGTCTTCACTCCTCCTCCATTTGGCTGCCAGAGAGACACAAAGACACACAGACAGAGAACAGAGAGATGCGCTTGAGATTTGTGATCTTTTTTTAACTGAAAAATCATAATTAAAATCCCCCAAAACACATTATTAGTACTGGTGCTGGAAATAAATACAAGAGAATCTATGAATTTACACTCAACCCTTTCTGCAGTTTGAGAGCAGCAGTAGGTAAAACGATGACGGTAATGAAACTGAATATGGAGTTAACTAAAAGATAATGAGATTGTCTGTAAAATTACAGTTCAGCCTCCAGAAAACCAGATTTTTACCTCCAGCTGCCGACACACATCTGTGGACAAACACACCAACTGAATATAAGGAAATGCCATATACAATGTATCACATTTCATTAAGTGGCTTCATTATCCAACTCCAATTCCATGTGCATAGACATAGCAAGCATGTGAAAAATGTCATGGACTATACCTAATATATTTCATGAAGGCTGTAGCTTATGCATTATACAGTTGGATAACATGAAAAAACAAAGCAGCATCAGCAAGTATTGAAACATTCAAAAAGGTTGTGTATAGAATTCCTATGATATCCCTATAATGATACTAAACAGTGGGAGTACATCATCACTGTGGCTGCCAGTTCACCACAATGAAACCACAACCCATAGAGTCATAGCGGGTGTGGACATGCAGCATGTCTGTCAATACACTCATTACACTAGAATATCATGCGGTAACAACAAGCACGCATAAGACAATATAAGTCAAAATGTTCTTGCCAGTTTACCACAAATTCCACTTATGTGTTGTGGTGTTCTTTGTACTGTGCAAAGAGAGTAAAACATGCACTGATAGTGGCAGTAGTTACCTCTGTCAGCAGCTGCTTGTTTTCATCCTCCAGCATCCTCACCTTGTTCTCTAGCTGTCTGATGTAGTTGGCTGATGCATCTAAAGGAGAAAAAAAGAGAGGAAGCATAAATGTGACATCTGACCCATGACCCATTTTTGACATGTATACAGTATCTCTTGTAATATTCAATGTTGTGTACTGTAATGAAACAAGTTTTCGGTTGGTGTCTTTGCCATTGATTCATTGTTCATTGTTTGATCTACATATTCTGACAGAAAGTGTCTCACATGCTTCAGTTCTCTAGTTGGCTGTTCTCATGCCATGTTCACCATTATGCTCTATGCTCTATTTGGACTTACAAACATGTTGGACACTATGTAGGTTTATGTTAAACATCATCCTGTTCTGTGGACACCAATAGTAGTGTCCCCATGTTCCAGCTAACTAATCCAGGCTACCTGAGCTTTGTTCCAGTCCAGTGTGTTCCACTCCCCATTAATATTAGGTTCCACTGCTGCCTGTGTCTCCTTATGGAGCCTTGATTGGCATGTTTTTCAGATGTTTAGCAGCCCTCTCAAGCTTAATCTCCACATACGGCTGAGAACGCCATTGTTGATTTTCCCAAACAGATTCTAGTTAATCCAACTAATCCTAAAACTGCACTGTTGTAGTTGTTGATTCCCAAATCCGTGTATGAATGTACAAGCTGCTTTCAGAACAGTAAAAAATAACAAAAGAATTTCTGGTACATAAAAGGTCATTTGTCACTGGACATAATGTGCACAGGCAGGATTAACATGGAAAATAAACACACCTGTGAGAAGTAGTAAATACATTCACACACACACACACACACACACACACACACACACACACACACACACACACACACACACACACACACACACAGAGTTATATAGCCCAAGAACTAATCCTTGAGCCTGATCTCATGGAAAGTTTGTAGTTACTTTAATACAAGATTAAAAGTCTACAGTCATATACTGTGACTAGTGTTCCAACTAAATGCAGTTCTAACATGCTGACATTTTCAGGTAAACACCTATTTAGTTTAGCATGATAGCATGCTAATTAGCAATAAACACAAAATACAGCTCAGCTTAATGGGAATGTAAATTGTTTTGGTCATAAACTAAAGTACTGGACAAATGAAATGTTGTCCAAATACTGGAGCTAGTCATTGCAATACTTTCTATGCTGGACATAAATCTCTAAATCCGATTTTATGGATACCAAAGTCTGAACCAAAGTGGTGGACCAACCAACTAACAATGCCATTCCTGGAGTCCTGCAGCTAGCATGACAAATAATGTAGTGCAAGAATGCAACATACATATAACAACATATGCATGTAATATTCTACATTAAACCTGCCTTGGTTGAACACAACATGTGACATATTATAAACTGATATGTCAAACATGTTAGCAAACAGTTGCCTATGTCTAGTAGACAAGGAGATGTTACTGTCCACCTGTTGAATGTAAGTCCAATGCTGACTCTCATTTTAAAGCTCTGTTTTGGTCTCCACCAGCTCCTGAGAAGAATAGCTAGCTTTAGCTATTTAGCTACTAAATGTTCTACTATGCTCACCATGCTAGTTTCTAACTTAGTGTAAGGTAAAATAAAACCAGACAAAAGCAAGCCAGTTCATACAGTATGGCACAGCCAGCCAAGCAATGTCACTAAAATAGAGAGGCATAAAAACAGACCAGTTGACATGAAAGAAAAAGTGAAAGAAAGTAGTCTGGAGAGATGTGTTGTTGCAGTAAGCTTCTTTGCTACTTGTGACCTCGGCTTCAATCCAACTCTGTGCAGCAGGATTAGCTGACCTTTAGCCACCAAGCCCCTTACTGTTCACACACGGATACTTTAGAGCACTGCACACACACTATATGTCTGACACATATTTTTCTGTACTGGAATAAGTAACACAGACAAGATTACACTCATCTAATCGATAGTAACTCTCCTGAACATCACTGACAGCCATATCTATTGTTTTCTTCCTGCCCAGAGCTGCCTGTGAGGAGTGAGATTCACAAGCTTCAGGATATAACCACTGTGCCAAAATGTTCAAAAACTGTCCAAGTGCTAAAATTACATTTACTGCATCGTGAGTCAGCTTTGTTGTACTGCATAGGGATACATGGAGATTTAGAAATGTGCTAAATGACAAAGATAGCTCTACTGAAACCACAGCAATATTCTTTAGATTCTTTATTTTTTAGACCTTAATTTGAATTCTACCTTTTACTACCTGTGAATTTATTCTATCTTTTCTCCAAGCCTGGGAAATGCGATTTTATTTCTTCATAGAAAGCATTTGATACTGAAAAGTATAGATGTATATGGACAAGATGATAATAAAGGTCCTTGAATCCTTGATAATAATAGTACAATAATGCATTGATAATGGCCACACACACGACACAGTAGATAGGTTTGAGGAAGTTTTTATCCTTTGGAAAAAGGAAGAGCTTTTAGAAGTTTCAGTTCAGCTGGTTCATCATGGGACCAAAGTATGGAGCTTTACTTGTGAAGAAAAGAATGGAGAAAGGGAATACAAGAATCCAGAATGTACTCTGCCCCACCACTATTCCACCTCGATTCCCTACATTACCCACGATGCAACTCAAAAGCTGATAGTTTTGTAGGAGATTCAAGTATGTATTGCTAGTAATGGCTAATGTAAATTGGAGGAGGTCTGGTAACTTTATGGATGTATTATGAGAGCTGGATTGGGTGCCACCGCTCAGCCTTGCAGCCAATTTTTCCCAGTGGCCACTCACGGTACTGCAAAGGAAAAATCCTCCTGCGGCCCACAAGGCATTTTTCCCATAGACCACTATTGTAAAAGAGATGAATGAATTTTTGATCCATGGTTTCTTATTTGTAAAACTTTTCTTGAGCTGAGAAAAGTGATTAAAAAATCTGTGACATGACACCACAATGTAAAGTCTGTTACTCATCTTTATAGGCTGTTCTCAGTTAAGTTAATGGTATACCACAGAGGATACTATAGCAACCCAAACTAATCAAGCTAATTACTGCCTCGTAGTGCCTCCGGTCAATAGCTACTACAGAGAGACAGCACCTTAGACACAAACATTTACTTAGTATAAGTAAGTTGTATTTTCAGTTTGGTGTTATATGTAAAGGTCTCAACAGTAATTGTTTCTATTCTAATTCTAAAACCAACCAGAGGATCAAAAATAAGATAGTCTGGTATTACATAAATTGTGCTCCCCTCAGGTTAGCTGTTAGTTAATTTCTGGTAATGAGAAAATGTGTGACTCCAGCACTCTTACTTGCTGAATGTGCTTTATTGACCTATGAGCCTTTAAAAACCAGCTGCTATAAGCCTGATGTCATATTTGAATCTGATCTTTGTTTTGAAGACCAAGTAAAGCAGGTGGTTGACTCCAACTTCCTCTGTTTGAAAGGGATTTCCAAGATTAGTACTTTTCATCAGTTGTTGACTTTAAGAAATATGTTCATTCCTTCCTCCCCTCTGTGTTAGATTACTGTAACCTTTGCGGCTCTTTTTTCTGCAAATGCACTATGATTTCCAAAGTTCAAGATTTTGCTGATAACTGTGAAAGCAGTGCACGCTCTGGCTCTCAGCCAGCGCACAGCCTCAGATCCTCAGACAGGAAAGTCCACGAATGATTTCAATTACACTGAACACACACACACACACACACACACACACACACACACACACAAAGTTGACTTATAGCAAATTTCAGTGACGTATAGCTGAGCTGCAGGAGAAAGGGAGTAGAGGGTGAGTGGGGCTGCTAAAGCAAACAGAGAACACATTGTTCCACACCCATCCCCACTCTCTCTCTTTCAGTCTATCATTCTATAAGTAATGTGAGCCATCAAGATTCTTGCAAATGAACAGTTATTCTTTATGTTCTTCATTAACATCGCAAGATCAAAAGAGTAGAACAGAGTGATGAATGATGATTGTGATGTACTGTGTTTAGCTTTTAATGGAGGCAATCAAACTATAGCAATTAAAGTCCTGTATACAGTATCCAGGACATCTATAACAATGTCTTAACAGATATAACAAGACATGAAACCAGACAATTACACTTATAATAATGACACAAATTCACATGTTAACTGAAGTAGATTACAATGCAATACAGCAGTGCAGTACAGTGGAAACCACTAATAGCTATCATGTCTGTCGGGTCAAATTAATTATCATAAAAGGATGATTTTTTTCTTTATTTCTCATGCAAATTACCATTTAATAGACAATTGTATATTTCTTACATGCATATAAAGTAATGAAATGGACAACTTTGCTGTTTGCTGAATTTTATTGACTTTTTAAAAATACATTGCAGCTGTTTTAAATGCTTGTTTTGGTGCTGCGTCTCTGTATCTCGTTGGCTCGTTTTTGGCAGTTCGTCATGAGCTTTGGGGAGAACATGTTTTCCACTGAGAGAAAATGACTTGCTTTTTCTCGTCATGATTTCAGTGTGTACACAGCAGCAGCCTCAGGTAACCAGCCAGAAGCAGATGGGTTACTATGAAGCAATAATGATGCTGCAGCCACTAAGTAGGCTACATATTATACGTGCATCATGGATGTTAAGTTAAAAAAAGATTTTCCAGGACAATCCCTGTGGAGCTTTTTTGGATCTTTACAAAGATTGATAAAAACTTGGTTCAGATTTCCAGTGTCTGAATACAGTACACCCCCTTCCTCTCTATTATGATTGGTCTGGTAGTAATTGGTCATTACTACATTTTACAGTTGGACAAGTCTACAGCCACATTAGAAGGTCTTAACTTTTAGATAAATACTAAAAAGTAAGCTTACTTGCTCTCAATAATCATATGAACATACTGGTGTTTCATGAGACTGATGGTAATGACATTAGTTTTGCAGGTATTTGGTCCATAACCAAAGTATTAGACAGGCTGGAATTTCAAAGTGATGATGGTGCTAGAAGAGAAGTCAGGGGATCACTGAGGTTTTTACAATATGTCTTCTGGGACTCATGAATGTCCGATTTAATAGCAATCCATTCAAGAGATGTTGAGACATTTCAGTCTGGACAAAAGCTTTGGACCGGTACAAATCTGTGATAAGTTAATACTGGCATGCATTAGAAAACCAGTCATTTCAGATTTCTATATAATTCAAATGGTAAACTTCTTTACTCTTCTCAGTCTTTTACCTAAATTTGTCACTTTACTTTCTGGAAATTATTGATGTTTCACAATGTTAATAACATGAAAGACTTATTGGCATAAGCAATATCTTAATCAAAGGTGAAAAGCAAGAGTTCAATTCCTTAATTACTGGTAACTGGTGCATGGTTAACTAACTAATGAAGTATAACTAACTATTTTTTATTGGCCATTGTGCACACTTGGTCATGTGACAAACATTTATTAGGTTTCTGATATTATACCTCTAATGAACTATTATGAAGGAGTTAAATATTAATTAGATGCACATAGCATTTTATATATTGGACCAGTTAACTTATGCACATACACATACTTCAACTAACCAGATGGTAATGATGATGCTGTCAGTCTCTATTACAGACCATGCTGACCACAGAGCAAATTACACACACACACACACACACACACACACACACACATACACACACACACACACACACACACACACACAAACACATATACAAGACAATGCTGACTAAATAAAAGCTAAGGACAGGGGACATCCTTGAATTACAGTCAGTCAGCACACACCCAGAATACAACTCTCTCTTTCTCTACATGTCCTCTACAATTTAACAAGGCAACAGAATCACTTGTGACTTTTTAGGACATCATTTAATATTTTAAAGTTGACCTAATTCTCATTCACATTGAGTCTTGCCACTGTAACTTCCTCTGCTAATCTCTAAGCAGCCTCATTGAACATTCCGACTGAGCATTCAGTGTTTTACTCAAGGACACCTTGAAACTAGTTGTTGAGTGATGAGAGAATCAAAGGAGGGGCTGCAGCTGAACCTCACTTTTCCTTCCTAATATTTTCCCAGCTGGTCCTGGGACTCACGCCAGCAAACCTGAGGTGACAGGCCAGTTTTTTAACCTCTACATGACCACGTTTCCTCTCATCCTGTTACCAATTTAGAATCGTGAAAAATGTGCCAGGCATTAAAGGATAGGTTCAAATGTCTTACTTTTATATGCACACATGCCATGTGTCGATGAAAGGAGTTATGGGTCACTGTAATCATTCCTCCATTCTCCCATTTTTCACAGTCTAGTCACTCTACAAGGGGATCGCTTCACTGCCAGCAAGGACAGGAGGAATGATCACATAAACCAATGAGTGCTGCATTAAGACAGATATGGAACAAATGAAACTTACTTTAACTTTGCAGTAGAACTTGAGGACAAACCTTGAAATTTAAATAACCTAACCAGACATCAGCTGTTTGTGCTTTGACCCAATTCCATTGTAATAAGCCTCATAAAAAGCTGAGAGAAAGACGGCCAAGTTAGCTAATAACTGTGTCAATAGCAGTCAGTGTGTCTATGCAAAGCGTGAGTATAGTGTATTGCATGTTTGCTAAACACTAATGACAGAGCCACAGGCATGCAGCAACAGAATGATTCTCACTGTATGTATCTGAAGCAGCGTTGTCTTTATTTGAAATAGCTTGATGGACCAGACATTTCAAAAGCAATAATCAATCTCAAATGAATCAATTTTGGTCCAGAACATCTGAGAAGATGGAAGATCATTTCTATTTCTGACTCAAAACTGGATTCAAAACTGTATCTGAGCAACAGTTTTTCTTTCACAGAAAGAAGTGCAACCTCCTCCCAAATGATTGATGACTCAGTTTGGCATCTCGCCAAGTTAACGTCACCCTGGCATCTGGTTGTAGTAGAGCACCAACTAATGTTTCTGCTCTGGAGCTGGTTTGAATTGCCATCAGTAAAAACTGCCTCCTTAGAATGCGTTCTCTTGGAAACATGTGCATAAGGCTTGTTCATTCATTTATTCGTACTCGGCCACAAAAGACATTTCCTCTGTCTTACATGTGGATATTAGTGATTGTTAGAAGTTGAGGTGGGGGGTGGGTAGTAAAATATGTGGTCCAATAAAATCCTAGCAGGGGGTAAGCAGGTATTAGAACCACAGCACATCAGTTTGACCAGAGGGGAGGTTTCTGTGTTTCCTCTTGAACTTTGACCATCGAGGAGTGTTTACCTTTGGTGGGATAGCCTCATACAATACCCATTTACATTATGATAGCTAATAAATAGCATATGCTTTTTGAACTTATGAGAGCTATACTGGCTATCTGATGGATTATCTACTAGTGAAGGAAAAATACCAGGGCTTGAAGTTTTTGAGAAAGGTCCAGATGAAAAGTAAAGGCCCCTTTAGGGTGCGTCAATGATTATGCAAGTTTATTGCATGTCACACTGTGCAAGACAAGCCTAGTAAAATCTTGGTTGCAACCTGTACAATATCAATTTGACGCTGTCATATTGTGCAATAAAGGTGTGGTAAATTGTCATTAAGTTAAGAAGGTTTCCTCCTTTTCCAGAGTCCACAAACGTCTTCTTTGTTCTACCTTGATCAATTTGGTTCATGTGCATGTATTCAAAAATGATGCTTACAAAATGGTGTGTCTATTCATCAGCTATCTATTCTGCATATTATCATATTCTGGTTTGTTTGTAGAGGTAGTAGATTTTTGCTCAAGGTCCGAATCAGCCATGAGTGGACGTGTCCAAGAGAGATCTGAGAGAACCGTGTTGGATTGCTGACCAAAGCTTTCACACATTTCTCTTATGGTTGTTAACTTTCATTGCAGACAGAAATCACTTTGGTGAATACAACACAAATGCAAACCAACACCAACAGCAAACTGTCACAAGTAAATATTTTTCTTGATGTTAATTTCCTCTAATATTTCCATCTGGTGCATTCAACCCTAAATATGATGCCTATAAAATCAACTACAGCTGTCAAGTGAATAAAGCAAATATTTATGTATCCAGGCTTGCACTGACAGAATCTCCACAAACCTCCATGAGATATAGCCACCATAAAATCCAAGGGTGGATTGTGTCTGAGCCTTCATGTCACATTGTTACCAGGCTGAGAAGCAATAGGCTAGACCACCACACAAACATAATCACATGACGTGATGAGAGAGAGAGAGGGAGAGACGGAGAGTATTTTGTGGGGTGATGCGATGCTCCCATTCTGCACAGTGAGTCTTTGAAGACCAGGCACCCCATTGTCAGACAGACAATACTGTCGGACAGATGGCCAGGGCATGGAGAGCACACACACGCACACACACACGCACACACACACACAACCACCCTTGCTCTGTCTGGGATGAGACCAACAGGAAAAAATCCACACTCACATGACGTGAGCTTCAAAATGAGCTGCCTGAACACAGAGAATATATAGTATTTTAAAGACGGGTGTACTGCTACATGTGCATCTTTTTTTTATAGTATTTTGAAGTGAGAATTGTACTTTAATAATGCAGACTGAAACTCTAAAATGAGACACAACATGACATTAGACTGAGCTGGCAGGATTAAGAGATTGCTTCAGATTAAATGAGGAGATTCTTATATATGTGCAACAAGTGTGAACTAGTCTGCAGGGATTTGATGCTGCCAACAGGAAATTTACTGTGGGGACTGATGTATGATGCTGATTATATAACATTGACATTTAAAGCCTCACAATGACACATTCTGTGAACAAGACATATAACAAACTATCAGGTGTTTTCTTCTGTGTGTGTGTGTGTGTGTGTGTGTGTGTGTGTGTGTGTGTGTGTGTGTGTGTGTGTCTGACCCAGACAATGTTAAACCTTTTGCTGATGACTCTGCTCCTTCTTATTAAGATTAGTGTGAGATTAAGATGACTAACTCTACTTTTGTTGTTTCTTTGCTCCATTTGATCAGGGTTCACACACTCTTCTTAAATTAGTCAGATATCGAAACTTGAGGACTGATATTACAGTCAGTCGATATTGGCCAATCAATCACCAAATACTTAGTAACATATCAATTTGAGGATCATAATTATTACACAATATGTAAATACTTCATTGATTAGTTGAACAACAGAAAATGAATCAGCAACAGTTCCGATAATCACTTGTGTCGCTTTTAAAACACAAATCATTTTTTTAAAATTTGGTTTCAGCATCCCAAATGCAACTTTTCTTTACCCTCTATGGCAGTTAATTTAATGGGTTTGGGTTTTGATTGGAAGTACAAACAAGTTACTTGGATGCATCACCTTGAACATTATGAAATTGTGATTGTAGTTTTTCACTATTTTCTGACAATTTCTAGACCTCTGAAAAATAATACTCAGATAAATCAGGTAAACCATTTCATGCAGTTGGTTGAGTCTAAGTCCACCTGGGAAATATGACATATAATTTTCACTCCCCACTCCCAACTGTGCTGAACTTGGTGCCTCCCGCTGGGGAGTGACGAAGTCAGAGCTCAGGTGTAAAATATCTGTGCTTTACATGTTTTACATTAACATAATACTTCATTTCATGTAGGCTGACTGACTGAAAAGACAATAATCATTACTTGCAGCCCCATTAACTCATCACATCAACTAGTAATCATTCAAAGTTTCATGAAAGGGGAATTTATAGCTGGTCTGTTGAACAGGATTACATTAGATTTTCTGGGTGTTTTAGATTATTTTGCTTACTCCCTGTATGAGACAGTGTCAGCATTTACAAGGGCAAATCTCTCAGTAAAATAAATATCCCCAGTGCTAATTGATTTCATGTGATGCAAAAACTAAACTAAACCCTGAGACACGAAACAGGCTCAGTTTTGGTTTGAATGCAGTCTGTCCAATTGAAACTTTTCACATGCTCTTCGTTACTGTATGCTGTGCTGTGAGAAACTAAGACAAAGCACAGGAAACTGAGCAAGCAGGACACACAGCACAGATGGCAGCAGGAAGAAAACTCAGCCTCAGCACTGTTCCTTGCACACACATACACACCCTTTGGATGACTTACACATGTGGAAACCATAGACAATATAAAAAAACGCATACATTGATTAAGATATTTTTTTCCCCCATATTTATATTTAGTAAAGCTGCTCTGCAAATTCTCCATTTAGCTAATTTAACTATCTCCTCACTAGAACCATCCCAGCAGGTGATTGGAGCTCTTCCAGTGATGTTGGACAAAACAATGCACTATTATTGTTTCCTCGACGCGCCTTTTTCCCACAGTGCTTTCAGTTCCATTATGTGTGCTGGAATGTGGGAATTCCTGACCAGGCGGCTTTTCTTAAAAAATCTCTTTGATACTAGGCCAGGACTGATTTTTACAGCAAAAATAAATGCATTCTCCTAATAGAAGTGACGCTTCATTTTAATTAGCATGGGTTCTACCAAACACGAAGAATACATTACTGCAGTCATATTCCAACAGGTGAGATTTCATTTAAACCTAAAGGGCATCAATTATAAAACAAAAAAAAATCTAAGCTTTGGCAACATTGTCAGTGACATTGACATTAAATCCAGAAGATACACAATTATATAACTTTAATGATGTACCATAGCTACCATGTGAATGATTAACTCTGTCTTTGTCTTCCTTAATACAGCACTCAAATATCATATTGACTTTGAAAGAGTTAATAGTTGATGTAATAATTCCTCCTCTCCTTACAGGCCTTTTGAAGTCTGACTCCACTGTAAAAGATGCAGGATATAATCCACAGGTCTCCTTCTACAAAAATGCATTCAAAAGTTCAGCTAAGCTAGTAGCTAATAAGCTAAACAGTAAGCTATAAGCTACAATGAGGCTTCAGCAGTATGAGTTCATGCTCTTTTAAAAACAAAATCTTGTGACAAAACTGATTAAATAAGTAGAGGGAATTGTGTAACAAAAATACTGTAACTTCGAAAGAATCGCTTTGATTGTGCTAACTCATATGGAACTCTAGAAGTCAGATATTTTCTTGACTTCATCTTGAAGTAATATTAGCTTGTTGCATAAGAAAAAACATCTTCCAGGATTTAGGTATTGATTTTAGTCTATACCAGTTAAATGGAGTGGCTATTTTCCAAAGTTACAGTCTTTTTCCCATAAAATATTGAATTTGGCTAACTCACACTGCTACATCCACATGCCAGCTTCAGGTGATCTTATCAATGAACGCACCATACTTTTCTCTTGAATGAGAAAGTGTGTCCAAACTGTTTTACTGGTACTGTATTTACACTTTGCATGTGAACTGTGGACTTCTTGGCCCACAATTGTTTTGACCATATTTTGTACCACAAGTGCAAGCTAGCAAGTAGCATGCTTGTTAGCAAGCACTGTGTGGACAAGAAAGCTATAACTTTTTCCAATAATTTGCACAACTTTTTGTGAAGCAGCACTTTGTTTTTATTTGTGTCTGTTGAGAGTTGAGTGACAAGAGTGACAAGAAAAAGCCCAAAACTACAGACATTATCCACAGTAGGTGAAGACTTAACTTCCTGGTTCACCATTGCATCACTTTTTCTTTGTCAGTTTCTTTAGCTAACTATTTAGCTTTTAGCAGATGCTCTCATTTGCATAAAGTTTCAACTTTTGACCCCTCCTTTTTTTCTTTTTCTTTTTCTTTTTGCGCTGCTGGTCAGTCTGGTGACCCTGGTTATCCCACAGGGCTTTAAGAGGTGACACACTCGTGTTCCATAGAAAATGAACACAGCTGCCATGTTCAGTGGATCAAACCAAAGGATTGCCTCACAGTGTAAATGAAGCAGAAGAAGGATTACAGTGACCACTCTTGAGTGTTAAAACTCTTTGACAATATGTTGTCCATTACATTTTCCTGTAATTTAGGAATTTAAAGTCACAGTGACTCATACTGCTTTAATCTGCATGATTGCATTTTTACAAGGTGAAAAGTCAATTGCGTGATCTTGCATGAGTAAGCCTTGTTATGGATGAATATTTTATCAAGAAGAAAAACCAAGCACAGTCCCCCCTTTGACTGAACACATGTCTATCCATCCTCTTTGTGTGTGTGTGTGTATGTGTGTGTATGAGAGGGAGAGAGAGAGCCAGACAGACAGCAGTTGAGGAAGGGAAATCCAACATTTCTGAAAATACAATACAATCAACATTATCCACCTTGGATTTTGCGTTTATTGGTGAGAATTCCCCATAAACACACACGCAGGGAGCCATATGCATACATAAATTGCCTCTGCTACACACCCCTCTGCTTTGCTTTTCCATCAGCAGAGAGTGGATGCTGTATAGAAATGGGGCTGATTCTCCCATGGTGAGTTCAAACCTTTTCATAGCTCCACACACACAGACAAAGACCTTCCCATGCTGCCTCATTATCATAACAACACAGCCTCTCTCTCCATCGCACGCTGTAAATCCGTCACACACACACACACACATAGACACGCACACACAGACACTCATAGAGATGCCTAGCACAGATACGG
Organism: Scomber japonicus; assembly: GCF_027409825.1. Lineage (NCBI taxonomy): Eukaryota > Metazoa > Chordata > Actinopteri > Scombriformes > Scombridae > Scomber > Scomber japonicus. The sequence continues at coordinate 26,490,806 of NC_070593.1, read as the reverse complement.
CCAAGAGGCACTCCTGTCTTTTCTAAACAGGGGAGGAGAAGTAAAGGGCCATTCAACCTTTCACTCAGCCCGACCAGAAGAACTCCAACAACAAACACACAGAGCTTCCTGGATGTAAACTAATTACCAACAATGTTCATATAAATAAACCAGATTAGCAGATTAGATATGTAGAGAACAGGGCTTTAAATGGCTAAATACAAAACCTGTTTTTGTCACAATAAATAAGAACTATTGGAACACCTTTAATGTCTACTTAAAAAGTCATGACGCACAGGACAAAAGCTAAGTTGGTTTTATCCAACCTGAGTCACCAGGATGTTTTTTTTGTCCCTGTTAAAACAAGCGCCACATTTTCCAGTCCTGGTGCATGGCCTTCCTCTTTCCTAAACGGTACAACAGAATAAGTAATAGGTCCCCAGAGGGCCACTGAGAAGCTGCCAATGAGCTAGTTATGGATAGCTTCAATTACAGGATCCTTGGGGGGTTAACACTGGCAAAGCTGAGTTGGAGGATAGATAACATTTGCTTTTATGAGCTGCAGGAGCAGGTAAAGGCATGTACAGTAAAGTTTAGGTAGGTAAATTCAGGTTAAAAGGTCACAAAATCAAACTTTTGGAGAGCCAAAAAAGAGTAAAAACATGAGACAAGATACAATGATCAAATGCAAGTGGACACCCATATCCACATACCTTTGTGTGCCTTTTTGTTCAAAATAGTTTTTCCTCCTGATTAAGGGAAATCTTAACGCATTTTAGACCAATGGATCCCATATGAAGGGTCCCTCACATGGGATTCACTGGTCTAAAATGCAAGATAAATCTGACAGGTTGTGAGAAGAGAACAGGATAGCAAAGCAGAAAAAACGGCTGCACAAAACTTTTTGCACTCTGCCCCAACATGTGTCCTCTTCTTGTCACTTACTGGATGATTGGATCTCCTAAAGCCTCTAAAAAGTAAGTACTGACATATGCAAATGCTCACAAGAGGCCCCAGCCAATTACACATTGCTTTGTATTACAGGGTCACAAACCAAAAATGGTTGGAGACCACTATTTCGACTTTTCAGACTTCTAATTTTGGTGAAGGCTCTTTGCTGTTTAAACATGACATTGATCCACTGCACAAAAGGCAGCTCCATAAATAAGTGGTTTTCCCACACACAGAGCCCTGACCTTCATTCCATCCACCACTTTTAGGATGAACCGGAACACCGACTGCAATCCACTACAGGACTTATTAACCAACATCATTTGTCAGGATGCAAAGTTTGGTGAAGTGAATGGAGACACTGAGGCTGACATGGACAGATATAATACATCTGCTTCCAGGTTGTTCCAGGGTATTACATGGAAGTGTTGACCTGTGTCACTGTTTCATGTTACTAACTCCAAAAATGCATGACTAAATAAACAGCGATATGGTAAATTGCCATTATAAAGGTGTGGGGCATCTTCCCACAGTGTATCCCTGGTCTTGAATTGCAGACTCTCTTGTTTCCTGTCTTTAAGTTAAGCTAAGCTAAACATCTCTCATCTCCAGCTTCATATTTACGGTACAGATATGAGAGTGGTACCAATCCCCTCTAACTCTCAGCAAGAAAGCAAATAAGCACTTTCCTAAAAACTATGTAATACCCTCATTATTTCATTTAACCTCATAACCGCTTGATTTTCCCCTTACGCTTCCATTATGGTTGTTTAAAAGTTAGAGGAACACACTTATTACACTATATGACAGTATCACATAGATATGCTGTATCTGCTTGTTCAAACCCTTCATTATATGATGCTTTTGCCAAGTAAAATATTCAAACCATGTAATTTAGTGCTGTACCATTACATCTATTGGAAATATTCTGGATGGCTTGTGCAATATTTTATAAACATTTCCCAAAAAGACATATTTGGTGTCTTTGGAAACTTTTAGATGCATATTAGAATTCAAGACAAAATCCAGATGAGTTAAAAACATGGTAAAAAACCAATGTGTCCACCAGAAAGTAGGTTTTAAAAAAAATTATAAACTGCTTATAAATATGCTAAATATGGGTAAAATAAAGCTTTTGCATTACAAAGAGTATGGCATACTAAGTATAATGGAATTTTAACATAAAGCCTCTCTATGCGTGGGAAGCATGACTGAAATGTTATCTCCTAGTTGTAACAGGACCTGAATGCGACCCCGATGACAATGCGAGAGAAAGCTCTGGTCCTGGACTATCTGAACACTCTGGCTTTTATCACAGGGGTCAGCAAAACACAATCTGAGCCTTATCTCTATGGTGGCTACACTCATCACTGCATGTTAGGTGTCTCCCAAAAGTCACACATAACACTCTGTATATTCACACACACACACACACACACACACACACACACACACACACACACACACACACACACACACATCAAAGAGAGCTGCAGCTGTTGGAGTAATCTCAGCACTTTCCAGGTCGGACGGTGCAACAGATTTGAAAGGCTTTCAGTTATATGGCTTCATCCCAGAATGTTGACTTTCTCATTAGGACTGATCACTTTAGGGTTAAAATGATTTATGGCACTAAGTGGACAAAGTGACCTCAGGCAGGATGCACTCATTTTATCTAATGAAAGAGTCTGTGTGGGCTTTAGGTCCACATTAGCAGATAACAGCAGTTTAAACCAGTGTTACATTATGAAGGTTGTAACCCCGCTTCTGATAGGCTAGCAGCTTGGAGCACTAAAATGGTTTTAGGGCTGGGTGTACTGTAATGAAACATGCCAAAAGTTAGCATTGCCTTACGAGATGATGCTTATTAACTTTTACTTATTCTTTGATCAGATAATTACTGATCTACTGCAAATCAGTGAACTTTATAACTTCAGACTTCATTTAATTTAGGCAAACCTCGCTGACATGAGGGTTAAGGCATATTTACATTCAATAAACGTTTAAAGCCATAAAACAAGTCTATGAAGCTGTATTTGGGTACAGTGGTGCTTTGAGCTAAAACCTAAAACATGCTACTCACAATGACACTGCAAACATTGTGATGTTTAGCAAGTATAATGTTGACTTTGTTCACCATGTTAGTTTAGCATGTTAGTACTATAAGTAAGTGCTGACAGGAATGATGTTATTTTTGCAGATATTTGGTCATAAACCAAAGTATTGGACAAGTTAACATTTTGACCCGATAATGGTGCTAGATGAAAAGTCAGATGACCATCAAAATGATTACAATTAATCAAGAAAATGACAGGAATATATGTGCCATATATGGCAACCTATCCAATACTTGTTGAGACATTTTATTCAAAAACAAAAATGTGAACCTCACAGGTCAGGGGATCAACATTTTAGTGGGACTTATCCTTTGAGCACCAATGTCCAGAATTCCATGACAAGCCATCGGACAGTTGTTGAGATATTCCAGTCTGGAACAAAGGCAGACATCGCCCAACAGTCAGACATTACTATCCCTAGAACCATCCTAGCCTGGCTAAAAATAGATTATGTTTTAGGCATGGTACTGGGACCTGATATCAAAAATTACTCAACTGTAATTGGGTCACATCTACATTTCTTAGATTTGGTTCACATGTTGTAGTAGCTACGCTTTCTGCTGTGCTTTTGCCCATAAATTACAGCATTAATATTTCCTTTGAACTTAACTATTTCCTGAAATTGCTTGATGAAGCCTGATGAACTGTGAAGTAAGGTTAAAATAAACTGCCACACTTCAAAAGAGTAAATCACATTTTGTAGTAACTGAATCTACAGTTGTACAATACTCAGCTTGTAGCAGAAGTCATGACACAATTCAAAAACTCAGATGTTCCAGGATCAGAAGTGACCACATACCAACCCCAACAACAGCCCTGGTGGAATGATAGCTATGCGTAACAGAAACTGCCCGAAAATTCAAATTCTGCACCTCTTGGCTTGAATTCCACATCGCAGTAAAGGTGTAGACACATGAGGAGGAACTGAAGATATTTAGACATGCAGGAGGCCACTCAACAGGAAAGCTCAGAGGAGGGTTCACTAGTCACCAGATAGCTTTGGTGCATTAAGATTTACATTTGTCAAGAACTATAAATATTCCCAGTCTAGCCTCTGTCAGTTTATCTGGGGTCAAGCTTTTCTTACTTCAAGAGACCTTGTCAACAATCCCAACAGCTGAATGTGGTACACCAGCTTTAACTACTGCTGGTACATGCACAGATCCATTTACCAAGACAGTAGAAGTTCTCTGGTATTTCTTATCGGATGGTAGAAGACAGCTGCTTCTTTTTTTTGGGGTGTAAACACTATACAGAGGAATTCTTACAACTATTGTGCTGATGATAGTGTTTTTAGAGCATTATTGGTGGTGTAGTTTGTCTGAGGAGAGGGTTAGGGTTAGCTTTAGGTCTTTTCTTAAACTCACTCATTATGTGCTGTGAAGACAGGGTGATTATTGTGATCACTAGTGATAAAGTCTCTGTCCATGTGGAAATACAGTATCCACTGAGTGTCTGTCAGGCTCAGTGCATCATTTGCTGGTCTGTTTTAATGATCCACTACAATTCGACCAGATGTTACCAAAGCACAGAGTTCAGTTCAGTGTGACTTGCCATGATTGACATCGGTTGCAGGAGGCAGCGTGTCCCCACATGCAGTTAAGATTAGTTCAATATGTAGAAGTGACTCTATGAGAGGATTAAGAGTACATTTTTGTAATTAACATCTTCCAATGACAGAACTGTGGCCACAGTCCTCTAATCCGTGCTGAATAGTTGCTGCTTTTCCTCAATATATAATCTTTTGACAGTTGTTTAAGCCTCATTACTGTTGCACAGTTGTTCCTAAATATGTGAGGGTTTCTGAAAGGCTACAATCATTACTGTCCCACATTCATCTCAGTTGGAAGAGCTGGTCAGGGAGCTCTAAATCTTCTCGGTGCTACCATGCTGTTATTGTGGATGTGTGTTGGTCAATTACTGATTTTACTGCCTCTCAGTTTCTGCTGCACTGTAGGAATAATTTGCTATAGCCAATTTAATAATTTCAGTAAAACACCACAGGCAATAAACAAAAATGTTTACTGCTGTCAGATAATATCATGTTAATTTGACATGTGGTACATTTGGTATGTTTATTTCTACAGCGAGACCTGGAGGTGACCTATGTTGAGGTCACAGTAGGACATTCCAGCATTCCTGTCCATCCAGTACTCAGAGCACTGGTTGCAGTTCTGAGGATTATGTTTGAATGTTTGGAGCACATAATAAATTCAACTTGGGAGATGGAAACCAGAATCAGATTATAACATTAAAGGAGCCATGAGGACCAATGTTCCTTCTCACACTAGATTTTTGTGACCAGTGTGTAATTGACCACACTGGACAAATTTATTACCGCTTGTTTGTTTTTTTTTGACACGTGAATATGATAGCTGCAAGTTTTGGTTCAAATATGAAACGTTTTTTAATATGTCACATTGACAAATATGAACACGGTTTTGGTTTGGCTTTTTAACCAAAGATTTCTAATTAGTTTTTAAGACAAAGAAGCCATACAAGAACTTTTTTATGCAGTTTTAAACTGAAAATCAGCAAAAGAGATTCACTTTGTTGAAATGTGTACGTACTTGTGTGTTCTGAGCTAAGCATGTCTCTTCAAAGAGGCCTTTCTTCCCCCCCTCACAGCAGAGAGGCCCTTGAACATGAACTCTCTCTTGCATCCTGGTGTGAGAAGTTGCTGCAGTGGAAAATAAATCACTCCAACATCCTGCACTGCCAAAGACAATCTGCCCTCAACAAGGTGCAGGTCAGTTTTGGCCTTTTCAGCAGGAAATCCTAAACCAAGATGTCCTTTATCTCTCATGATTCTAACATTTCAAACAAATGAAAGCTCCTTTAAATCAATGGATTTCCAACTCATCATCCTCATGCAGTTGTTTCAGTCCAACAGATAGCTAGACTAACATGTTGTTGCCACTAAAGAATTCTGGAAACACATGAAGAACACTCGTCCACGTGTGCAGACATGTTGCTAACAGACTACACAGGAGCTGAAAATGAATCCAGAGAATTTACAGTCACAGCGGTTGGAGCAAGCGTGAGCTCCCGTACACAGCTGGGAGGCACATCGGGATGTAAATAAGAAGAAGTCTGAAAGTGAGCCCTGCAGCTTCCACATAACCAGGCTGAGGGGACAGTCAGCAGGATAAGTAGCAGTTTGATTGAATAAGCCAGAAAGCACGGCCAACCAACAAACAGTTTATCACTCAGACAGGCAACACAGTCCCACTCCAGCATCATCACTGTCCAGAAAACAGACCTCCAAACTTCTTAACAATGTTCAGTCCACAGCCATGCACTTTCTATTTCCTCCACTGGATACAGAGAAGTATTCTCAAACCATGGAGGAGTATGGCCCCTTTATCATCAAAACACCATTAAAAAACTGAAATTTAAAAGCATTCTGGACCATGTGGTAAGGGGTGACAATGGTGACACCAAACTGGCCTATACCATTATTACTAGAGGAGAAACATGCAGTTTAATATAATAATACCTAAGTAACTTTTTATCAAGCTAATATCTACATGTATATCTAAATCTCAAGATGTCACTATCTATATGCATGTTCTGCATGTACAGTACATAGCTTATATAGGTCTATGCTAAGTCATACACTTAATATAAAAATTGGAATATAATCAACAGAATTTGACATAAGCAACTTATCCATGAAAGACAAATCATCATCTGTAGGGTCCCATACTTAAAACTTTTAGGAACTTGTGAGACTTTGGTTTAAAGTTCTGCCCAGAACTGTACCATATCTTACAATATGGGATGTGGGATGTAGCGCATTCCTTTCTGAGGTTCTGATTTCACCGCAAGAAAAGAGCAAGTAAAATTGGTTGTGATACACTATGAAAATCATAGTTCTTTACTGGAAAGGTTATATGATTTTGCAAATTGCTACACTTACTGTAGTCACCTGAACTTCATCTACTGCAAAGTCTATACTAGTAACTTACTACCCAACATTACATACGAAAGCTGCAATCATTAAGAAAGTAAGACATTTACAAATGGAACCTTGGAAATGTGAACAGGCATTTTCCCCGTCCTGGGTCATTAATACCATGTTTCCTCTGCAAATGAGCTGTTGCATCGGTAACCCAATGTAGCCTCTTTACAGACAACATATAAAGAGCAAATATAACAGTATAAGTTGTGGCGAATGATGCAAAGTGACCAATCAATATTCACACTGCCACCAATCCCCAAGAGTACCTGGAACCTACAATAAAAGTAAGAAAGGATGTAAGGTTTGAAGTTCTCTCTCAAGCTGTATTTTTTTCCCTTTTCCTTTTCAAATGGGGCTGTTATGAACAGCCGTAAACACTTTTGCCTTCCACTGTGGTTTAGATGACATGTCATACTTCTTTTCAAGCATAACCCAGTACGATAACAAAAGTATTCATAAGCCCACACACGCACAGACATACACTCAAACAGATAAAAACAGCAGAACATCCAGAACAAAAAAATCTGGAGTATTAAAGTCATTATTGGTCAAATAAAATATCTTGAATTACATCAGGCAAGACTATTGGCTCAGAGCCACCGACCACGCAGTCAGTAATCTGACTCCGCACATGTCCCTCACTGAATGGGATGAACTGTCAGCAAAAAATATTAAAACACTATTCAAGTGTTGTGCTTTACCAGTGCAACTAACTGCATTCAACTGCTCTTATGACACCACACAAAGCACATGTAGTATCAGCTCTTAAAGGTTATCTAGGGAAGATACAGTATGCATAGCAGAGTCGTTGAACCATACAAAGTGTCATGTTTGAATATTGGTCCATATTGTTCTTTTCTCTAGAAGTCAATGGGAATATGTGAATAATGTGAGGTGATTACATTTCTAGGACTTTCACTTCTTGAATCAGTCAGCAGGTTTTGGCTCCAGATAATCAAACCTGCTAAACAAGTATGTTTACCAGCATGTGAAACACGCCAAGGTGTGAAATGCAGTCACGTTCCCATCTAAATTCTTTATCTCTGTATACAAAAAATGCCCCTACTGGAATGTGTCACACTCAGCTGCCGGGCACCTCAGCTGCTGCCTACCTCCAGCTGTGTTTTGAACTAGATGATTCGCCGACGCAACTACAGTATCGTCCTGTTGGTGCTAACAAGGTGCTAAATCCTCATTAGATTTGATTTCATCCGTAATGAGCCGAGGTAATTAGGCCTGGGCCATCTGTGCTGGGCCGAGTAGGGCCAGACAGAGTGTCACTCAGACTGAGTGTGTGCAAATAGCAAGGTGACTTTAAGTGTTTGTGATATCATGATGTATGATTTCCGAAGTGGAGCTTCTGATAAGTTATTGATTGTGTATTGACGTCCTGGTGTTTGCTATGATGTTTGAAAGTCATGGGTTAACACTGGTGCCTGTCCTAGAATGCACTGTGCAGGAAGTCAGTACATTTGTATGTAGACCATCACAGGACAGTGTTGTGCTTTTCATTAACCTACATGTAAATGTGGAATATGCACAAGTTTAATCTGTTCTTACACACAGGGGTGAGTTTTATTCTCTGATATACAAATGCAAAAACACATATGTATCTAACTTGGAGTACTTAAATAGTATAGCATATAGGGCTGTAACTTTTAGAAAGAATACACATTTTATTGAAAGTAAAAATTCATTCTTGACCTTTTAAAAAAGGAGTCTGATAAAATAATTTTAGTTCTAACATTACCATTGTTTCCCTTAGTTGGTTCAGAGGTTATTACATACAGTACTTAGATCACTTAATAATATTTATCTGTCTAGCTATCTCCATGACAACTGAGCAGATTCCAGTCATTGATGAAGGCAGCAGCATGTGGTTGAAAGCTCCCCAAAATGACAGTAAATAGAAATTTTGGCAAACTATATATCCTTACTTTTAATGAATAAATTATGGGTTGGTGTGGAGAAGCACTAAGCACTATTTCTTGTCATGCAGGGTCGTACTTTCGTTTCTTCTGTTTTTTACTTTCCATTTCAGTTGACTGGGCAGCTTCACACATTCTGCTGTGGTTGGTGGTGGTGTATGATTCATATATTTATACTGTAACACTGACTGCAATTGTACTTTATAACTGTTATTAAATATTAACCCTGGGCACTTTGGCGTTGTGGTTCTTACACTGTAAAAAGTCATACAATGAAACCAGCTGATCTTTAATAATTAACTCTGTTTATAGATGCACAGCTTACATGTCCTCATAAAGAGAGCCATAACTTCACAACCATGTGAAGTCAATTCTTTTGAAGAGTCTTTGACAGAACTGAACCACCTCAACTCAATTGTCTAAGCAATGCTTAGACAAGATAATTTACAATTTCTGAGAAAGATGCAAATGATTCCATGAGATAATAGTAATCACCATCATGTATATTCAGTATTCATATCAACAAGGAAGAAATCCAGCCATACATAGGCTACTACTTTAAGGGCTCAGTACTGTGTATGAAGACCTTGTATGGTTGAAAGCACTGGAAAAAAGCCAATAAATTGTCTTTGAGTTGGGATTGTATTGTGAAAATACTAATTTCATGTATGTGTTGTTAAAAGAATATTTTGTGAGAATGACCAGTGACTGTGAAATATAAGTTGAAGGTCTTTGTCCATGTGTGTTGCTGGTGTGAGCCAGCACCACACGTCTTTCATTTGAGTTTATTTAATGTTTCAAAACTTAATAATAACTTTTCCATCACCTTCTTTCTGGAATCCAGATTTTGCACAAATCTAACCTGATACTGACGGTTACTTCATGAAATAAATTAATGACACAGTTTCATCATAAACTGCATACTAAATGAGGATCACTTACCACTGAGACCAGTGGAGAGTCCTCTCTGAGAGGCGGACAGGTCGTCCATAGACCTCCTCAGAGATGCTATCTTCCCTTCGGATGATTTGTGTAAGTGGTGGTGGTGGTGATGGTGATCTGGACTCCCAGCGCTTCCAGTACTGGATGTGCTACTTCCATCCCCGACGTCTCGCACCGGCCCGTTCAGGTTGCTCAGGCTGGATTGGCTGTCGATGGAGCTCCTGGAGCCGGCGCCGTTCCTCTCCTCATCCAGCATGAAGATGATCTCCTTCAGCTCCACGTTCTCCGTCCTCAGCGTGTCCTGATTGGCCTCCAGCTCGGTCAGTTTCTGCTGGTACAGACCGACGTCTTTCCACATGACGCTGGCAGTGTAGCGGCCGAACCTCTGCCATTCCCGGGACACCTTCTTGCCCTTCTGTCGGTCGTCGTCCAGGAAGCAGCAGAGCTCTCTTAGCTCCTGGTTATCATCCTGCAGTTTCTGGTTGACCTCTTTCAGACTCCGGATCTCATGAAGGTGGACCTGCAGTCTCCGATTCACGTCCTTCATCATGTTCCCGTGCTCCAGCATCAGCTCCATGTTGCGGCTCTCCAGTCTCCTCAGCCTCCGGACCAGATCCTCCTTCCCCTGCATCAGCAGCTCCTCATCGGACAGCTGGCTCACGTCCGCCCCGTCCATATCCCCACTGGTTCGGTCTTTATCTAAATAAACAGTTTGTCTCCTAACCGGTCTGGGACGTCTAAGTTATTATGAAACCTCGATCCATCACAGATTACACGCCGGGCTGCAGAAGAGGATCCGTACGCGGGGCCCCGCTGGCCCAAATCAGGTTACGCAGACTTGAATCTACGAACAGTAATGAAGAATGATCCGATTGTCTCACTTTACATCCACAGTTAGAAGTTCATCCTGTAGACGCGATGAGACGCTGTGTGAAGCCGGAGACCGGTCCTCTGAAGTGAAGGAGCATGGGAGGAGACAGAGCAGAGAGGGGGGAGAGAGGTGATCAACGTGCAGGCGGTAACACAGTGTCCTCTACAGGCTGCAACACAAACCTGTTGAGTCCACAGTCCACAACTTAAACTCTATTGCTGCGCCATATTCAAACACGAGACAGATAGTAGAGATGGGGAAAGCTGACAACTATTATTCAATCGTATTCAATCTTCCCATAGACAGCAAATAAGCTCAAACAAGTGAAATGTAGTAATGTTCGTCTGCGTTGTTTAAGAATCCGTCCAGACTTGTTTTAGGGCATAGGCCTATAAAAACCATCTGATTGGAATAATAAATTGGGCATGGGTTGCAGTTACCTTGTTAAAAGTCCTTAAAATGACATCTACTCCCACTCCCTCATCAAATCCTTTGAATATGCAAATATGCTTCATTTCATACATTTTCCTTATACTGGCATATACTAGCCCTGCATTGCTTGGCTCCAAACTGATTGTGATGTCACAAATCATGCTTGTAGGACCCAATCTTAAACTCGCCTTCAGCAGACAAATGTGAAAACAGCCTTCAAGTGTCAAACTCTGCACAATCTTGCACAGTGAAGCACAGATGTAGAACTGAATGAACAGGGCATGGAACTTATTTTTGACTTGAAAGTGTACGTCCTTAATAAAATACACAATATTAAAGGCTTTAACTTAACTTCTTTAACTTAAAATAACCTCAAATAACCTCATCCCTTTCAGAGCTAGAACAGCCATTGCAATTTTGTCAGAAATCATAAATCATTAACAGAAATCCACGGTTGTGTTGGTGGATAGATCGGCTACATGAAACGACTGATTCAACAGTAGAAAATTCAAAGCTAAACCATAGCTTAACCATCAGGGCAGCAAATCAGAAATGCTCATATGCCTCACTGGACAAACTATCTTTTATCTATCTTTCTGTCTGTTATCTTATCTGTCTGTTCTATCTGTTATCTGTTTTGGAATGGATTTACACTCTTTCTCACAACAGATATTTTAACATGTCACATTAGGAAAAGTAGGCCTACTGGTGTAAATAATCAAATGAATAACTTTTGCTTTAACTTCAGGATCCTGGTAATGTGCTGGCCCACTGTCACACTGTCATGGTTTACTTGTGAAAAGGTGTACAGATTAAACCTCTGCTCAGGATGAAGTTTGGTGGAGCTATGACAGGATTTTTTTAAATCAATATTCTTACAAAATAATAGAAAGGTACACGTTGTTCTGCCCTAACAGATGCAAAAAAAACACAACAAATGGAAGAATGAGCTCTTCAACCACTAGAAGTGAAAGCACCTGTGTGGGTAGACCAGGAGTCATGGACGAATCTACTAAATGGGCAATCTGGGTATGTGCCCAGGGACCCTTGTGTAGAAAGTTTAAAAACAGACAAAAAATACGCTTCTATAATGAAAGTCATCATTCTGAGTGTTTGGACTTGTTGGAACAAGGGTGTGAACTATAACAGAGGTGTTGTTCTTACATTAATTTAATTTTTTGACTTGTCTGTTGCAAAAAGTCCTCAAGCCTGGACTTACTGAGATAGCTCTTCTTATATATTTAAGCAAGACTCTAAACCTCCATCTGTTCAGTGGAGTGGTCATCGTCCAAAGAAAGCTTAAAATATGAAGGAGCAGTGGTGGAAATGAGCACCAACATCTACTGACTGACCTTATTCTATCCTAATTTATTCTAGTCTTGTCTAATCTATTCTTAGACCAAATTATTTCCCTATCTAAAGGTACTTGGCACATCTGCATGCAAAATTTAACAGAACAGAGGAAAGGCTAGTTAAATTCAGAGCTGTGAGTTTATGACATTTCTTAAAAAATCCCTAAAAATCTGTACTTAAAATGAATATTAATTATGTATTTATCCATTTGAAATAAATGTGCACTTTTGTGCACTTCATAGTTAGTGTTTGAAAGTACTTTTCACTCCCTTGCTTACTAAGTGCCACTTCTATATGCTGGAAGTCCTGCTTCATTAAATCAATTGTTATTTTAAATACATTCATCTCCCCCCATACTGTGACCTGGATTTGAACAATACCTCCACTGTGGACTATGGGAAAATTCAGCGGGGGTGCACTTTTTTCCCTTTTTTTCAGCCTACCCATGAGTAATTTCCTGGCCTCTCTGTACACAAGCTTTAATAATAATAACACTTTAATAATAGGGACTGCTTATGGAATCAAGTGTTTCAGGACTGTGTAAGGTCGCCATCTGCTGGTCAGCTAGAGATGACATGCATGATTACCCAACAATGTAAATGTTGCAAAAGATGACAGTTTAACACAAGAAACTAAAAAAATAGAACAAGGCCCACAATGCACCGCGCAGTATGATTGATATTATGAAAACTGATCGACAATAAAAACAAATTGCAAAATAAATATAACAGAGGAAACTTGTAGCCTATTAATGCCAGTTATTAATGATGGTGTTGATGTTAATATATGACTATTCCTGTAGGTTATGGTGCTCATCTCCCAATATGTTTGTTCGAGGCTACTGCTGTTTAAGTTATTATCATAATCTATTACGTAGTCAACAGCAGTGGGACTCTTCCCCGTGTTCCTGTGGAGGAGCCTGTGCTATTGGCTTCCTCCCATTTTGTGTGCATATGTACCGAGACAGCAGATGGCTTCAGCTTGCGGTCCAGGCCGACCATACGGCTGCAGCCTGACAACAGACAGCCCAGGTTGACAGAGGACACAGCGGTTCAACCACGTCAGAGGGCCAAATAAAGCGGATGATTGGAGTCAGAGCAAAGTGCGCACAGGAAGCCGCTTCTGCATAACTTTTACTCTTCCATGATTTCCAACGCACGCCATAATGCGGCGGTATTATGGCAAAGTCCCGGGTCGGCAGTGGCTCTCGCCGATTGGCATCTTGTATTTTTGGACATTATGGGTCTCACCTGTGATGTTACACCCACAGTGTTTGGATTTTAAGCCGCCCTTTCGACCGCTGAGGGAGCTGGAGTTTTGCGTAATGTACAAGGAGTTTGGCTGCTGTGATTATCAGAAAGATCAGGAGCTGATGACAAAATACTACCGGATTATGGATAATTTTGATTATCATGGTTATTCCAACTGTGCTGGGTTCGTGTTGGAGCTACTTTGCCAGGTAGGCGTGCATGGACAAAGGTCGCTTGGCTTAGTCCAAAACGTCTCCATCATGCGCCAAGAGCCTAACCAAATTTCATAGACAAAGATGAACGCGATCTGTCATGTGATCATGTGAAAACAGTTTTAAAAATAGCTAAACACAATAATATGCTCTCACAGCCAAATCACTAAACTTAGGTGTGTCTCATTCAATAAAGTACACTGATGAGCTGAATTAAGTTAAAGGTCATATTGTGGCTTCACTGAAAACATCAACACCAGTCACCCAGATAGTCAAACAGCAGGTTTTCATGCTTCGAGACCTTTGGGTCCTGATTGAGCAACTGGGGCTGCAAATGGTTATCATGCAGATGTTCCTAATATCCGACATATTCACTGTGTAGTCCAGTCCTATAATCTAATAAGAGGCTCACCACAAGGGCTTCCCCAGTCAGTCTGTAGGGATTTTGATTAACACTTGTGAAAAGAGTGGACATCCCGTCAGTGTATTGAGGACTTTATATAAAGTTTTTTTAAAGTATTTTATATATTTGAGCTTTGATCTTGAATTTGATCACACATTATGCAACAGATGAGAGAACCCCCTGCCCACTCAAAAATGTGTGCCTAATGTTAATTGATTTGGATGTTTAGCCTTCACTGTACAGAATAAGATGAGTTTATCTGTGCTCTAAAATTAGTTTAAGGTGAGTACCTACAAGCATAATTTGTGACATGAAAACTGGTTTGGAAGCAAACAGTGATCCAGTATGCAACTTTTACAAGTGTGATGTGGAAACTTGAAGCCTCTAATGCACAAATACTGATAATGGACTTTACAATGAATGAATGAAGCAGGAGTGTACAAATGTCAATTAAACTTTTGAAATAAACAATATTTTGTATTTAATAGATTTTTGACTTTTTTTGATGAGGTCGGAGAAGCTATAATTTTAGAATATGTGACTAGTTAATTGAACAAATAACACAGCCAGATTCACCTCCTTTGGGGCTTTAGGTCCAGTGTATTGGCTGGGTGTATAGGCAGCGACTATCTTTGAGGACAGTCATTTCAGGACAACATTTGGAATTGGTTTGGAATTTTTGTCTGATGCCTTCAGGACAATAATATGATATGATATACTACTTTTTATGATATATTATGAATTCACTGAAAATTAAAGTTAAAGAAATACTTTGAAATACAACACTTTGACCCACTCACCTCTATTTTCCATCTGTCCAGGAATGCTCACCCTATGCAGCTCACCTCTTTGATGCAGAGGACCCCAGCACCCCGGACCGGACCATCCCAGGTCTTTGTCCCGACTACTGCGCCCAGTTTTGGAAAAAGTGCAGTTCCACCATCCCTCTCCTGTCTGATGACCCACACATAGCCAAAGTCAAAGAAGACCCGACACTTCTCTGTCAGCACCTGGAGCTACAGGATGAGGACTACTGCTACCCACACCTCCTTTCTAATCAGAAACTCACCCAGAGCCTGGGCCGGGTCCAGTCAGATTTGGACGGCTGTCTGCAGCTGTGTCTAGAAGAAGTGGCCAACGGGCTGCGTAACCCACTCGCTATGGTGCATGCCAATGATGGCACACATCGTTTCTTTGTGGCAGAACAGGTGGGATTGGTGTGGACATACCTCCCTGACCAGTCCAAATTGGAGATACCATTCTTGAACATTACCAAGGTGGTGTTAACATCGTCATGGGAAGGGGATGAAAGAGGCTTTCTGGGACTGACCTTTCACCCCCAGTACAAGTACAATGGGAAGCTGTATGTGTATTACTCAGTAGAGGTGGGTTTTGATGAGAGGATCAGGATCAGTGAGTTCCGTGTGTCATCCAACGACATGAATGTGGTGGATCATGGATCTGAGCGGTAGGTATGGACTGTAGATCCAGATTAGCAAAGGGCAAAGAGTTTCTAATTATCTGATGCCATGAATCCATGCATTCAGAGAAAGGAACTCTGTTCACAAATATTGATGCTCCTTTTCTTTTTGTCATGGTGACTCTCTTAACAGGGTTATTCTGGAGATCGACGAACCTGCATCCAACCACAATGGAGGGCAACTGCTATTTGCTGATGATGGCTACTTGTACATTTTCACAGGAGATGGTGGAATGGCAGGAGACCCATTTGGGAAATATGGGAACGCCCAGAACAAGTAAGAAGGCCACTAAAGATTTCCAAAAGTAGACATACATCATAACATGATCATACGTAACAGGGTAACAAAATCTTTCCAATTCCAGAAAATATAGCAATGAACCTTATTTAGAGATACCAACATGGTAGACGAATACATTGGTTAATATGTAAATTAACTGCATGTTTCTGTGCATTTGACATAAATGATAACTTATTACATAATTTTATTTACTTTAGGTCAGCTCTTTTGGGTAAAGTTCTTCGCATAGATGTAGATGACAACGAGCGAGGCCCGTTATACAGAATCCCTCCTGATAACCCCTTCATACATGAGAGGGGAGCACGACCTGAGGTTTATGCTTACGGTGTCCGCAATATGTGGAGGTGCTCTGTGGACCGGGGCGACCCCCGGAACAGAGAGGGCAAAGGGCGCATCTTCTGTGGGGATGTAGGCCAGAACAAGTTTGAAGAGATCGACATCATTGAGAAAGGCCGGAACTATGGCTGGAGAGCCAAAGAGGGCTTCTCCTGCTATGATAAGAAGCTGTGCGCCAACAGCTCACTTGGTAAGCATGCTCTGGTGATTACAGTCAGATGTCTGTGTTTGGAAACATCCATGGTTACCCAACGTCAACTGCAGACATTTACAGTGATCTCCAATGGTGTGGTAATGGAGAGTCTGCAGGATTTAATACCAAACAAACACCATGGCAGCTGTCTGCACAAGCTACTGTAACTTTTTCTGTCTGGGTGGAATTAGGTCCTGCTTTGTTTCATTAGAAAACTCACAAATTCTTAGCCCTTGGCAGACCTGGTGACCAAGTTTTTTTCTGCTCCTCCATAGTAAAGGAAAAAATTACAACCAAAATTACAACTAATCCAACTGCAGTGGGTGTCAGAGGGAATATTCAAAGCAAGCATAGACTGGTGTTTCCATCATATCTGGTTGTAAGCCAGATGAAGGTGTTGCAGATGTTGTCATGCAAGTGTTTGTCACAGAATGTCATATGCACTAAAACATTGTGTTTTGAATAATGTGACTTGTAACCTACTTAATGGTCGACTTGACTAATTGTTCACTGAATGCATTACATTATTCACAGTGTGCCTTGGTTATAACTGCGTTACCCTTCAAACTGCACTCTCAAGATACTCATACAATTTATCTATCACTGTCATCATGATATTTAGTGTCATTGCTGCATGCATGTATATGTTAATAATTGCTAAAAATGATTTCAGACATAGAACATAAGTTGAACTTAAATGGGCATGGTTGAATGAAAAACAGAATCCTTAGAATACATTTGATTTGGTGATACTAAGAAGTCTACCCATAACTACTAATATACTAACAGCCTTTACCATGCCAGACATTTCTCTCAAAAACATATATTATAAAGTTATAAATGCATGAGGGCACCTCTTCTTTTAAACAGCCATGACAAGATTTAAGGTACAGTTGCTTGGCACTACTGCCCAATATTAAATCATTTAAAACACCTCTACAAAATAGAGTATAGAAAAATAGAGAATAGAAAAAGACTTGATTTTGACTTGTATTGAATAAGTGGCTTCATTGTAAATACATGGCTAATGACTATAATATACAGATCAGCAAGAAACACAGTAATACCAATACTGAACTTGGGAGTTTTTTCACAGATGATGTCCTTCCCATTTATGCATACCCTCACAAAATGGGCAAGTCAGTGACGGGTGGCTATGTCTACAGAGGGTGTGAATACCCCAATCTGAATGGCATGTACATATTTGGAGACTTCATGAGTGGGTAAGTTTGATATGGAAAATACACCAACCTCTGAAATGTATCTTTGTGTTCAGGACAGCACTGAAAATATTTTGAGGAATGGCAACAATGTGATGTCAAACTTAAAACTGAAGATAACTGCCGCAGGTGTTTGTTTGATACCCACATTACCTGCATTTAAGGATTTCAGAAATGACGCCTGTGCACTAGTTCAGACAGGCAACATAAGCAGAAATGTATCACTTTTGATCTCTATCACAGACTTGCATTTCTCTCAAAACATTATTTATGTTCAATAGAAAAACATACTAAGGTATACAGTATTTATAATGAATTCTTTTTTTTCCAGCCTTGGTCAAAGGGTATCAAAGAATTGTAGAAAGGTATAAATTAGAAAATAGACGTAGACGACTGTTGACTTGTACAGCACAAAGGCACACATAGTTTTGGTGGTGGATGAGTTTAATTTAGAAAACAGTGAAAGAAATTTGGAAGATGAGGTCACTGAATACATTCTGTGTCAAAGCAAAGAAAAGCTATCCACAGTTTAGCCCACGTTGACTGCTGTTATGCAATCAAAGAGCAATCAATATTGAGAAATATGCTTATGTGTAACCAAACATTAAAAAAATCTGTATTGGTTGAAGAGATCTAACAGAGTAAGAACATCTGTGTGTTGTTTTTGTAGGCGTTTAATGAGTCTGCAAGAGGACAGAAATACAGGACAATGGAAATACAATGAGATTTGTATGGGGCCTGGCCTGACCTGTGCCTTCCCTGGACTCATCAACAACTATCATCAGTACATCATTTCCTTTGCTGAGGATGAAGCTGGTAATGCATGAACACACGCATAACCTCAACACAACCTATGCAACAGTACCTGCAGTTTTCTTTGTACACTAGCTGTTCCTTGGAAATGTCTACCGTTCCCTTGATGTAGTGCTTTGTTTTTCTTTCCAACAGGCGAGCTGTACTTCATGTCGACTGGAATACCGAGCGCTACGTCACCTTCGGGAGTTGTTTATAAAGTGGTGGATCCCTCCAGGTGAGTAATATAATCATTACATTTCCTGTTTCTTATTTCACCACAATAACACAAAGGAAATATGTGTACTATTCTATGTGTAGTAACTGCTCACTGTATAGTGCACAGTTCTATTTCTACTTCTTGGAAATGGATATGTAAGACACACATCTGTTCATAATTACAAACATAGCCATGTCATTCTTCTGAGCGAGCCTCAGGGATGAGCAGTATCATGATCATACTTGGCTTGGATATGAGCTTAGGTCTGTGTTTTCTCAGCATCGGTAGGATAACTTTCTGCCCGTCTTTGTTTTGGTAAAAGAGGGAAATGAAGCAGTGTTGGCAGTAGTGTGAAAGGCCTGCCATCCTAAATCTCCCCTTGCCGACATTGCTTCAGACAGCTCTTGGCTCTGTCTGAATTTCTCTCAGCAGTAGATGTTTGTGTCACTTAATTTGTTTCCCAGCCATCAAGCTCATTTGAACAGTTTGTTGCCACAGTTGTGACTTGAGCTGGAAGTTAAATACATTTTAAAAGAGTCACAGTTTTGGGAAAACTTGATTTTTTTAATGTGACGACTTGCATGTTTTCTGCCTGTTTTACAGACGTGCTCCACCCAGACAATGTCACTATGACCCTCTTCCTGTCAGAGTGAAAAGTAACCTCATCAAATTTGTTCCACAAGAAAGTGAGTCCATTTCCAAAACACTTTGACCTCAATACTGACTAAAGATAGAAAACAAATAAAAATGTGTCATTCATACTTTATATGATATGTCATTCTTTCATCAGTATTAATGGGTGTTGAGTCACCAAGCAAAAACGACCCTGAGCCACAACCCACAGACTCACACGATTGGCTCCAAGAGCTCATTGATCGTCTGGGTGAACTGGGACCTGAACCGACCACCCCTTTTCCAACCACAACTACCACCAAACCACCCAGGCATTCAAGACGGAAAGGTCGGCGCAGAAAGGGCAAGCACAGACCAGAGAGTGTACCTGAGCTTCGGAATGGAGCTGTAAGGCTGGTTGGGGACGAACCAGACAGCAGTAACCGTGGGCGAGTGGAGATCTACGTTAACGGGGAGTGGGGTACTGTGTGTGATGACCTGTGGAGCACCAAGAATGCTGCGGTGGTTTGCCGGCAGTTAGGCTTCCGGTACGCTCTGAAGGCAGCCAAGAACTCAGAGTTCGGAGAGGGGAAGGATCTACGGATTCTTCTGGATGACGTCCAGTGTGAAGGGACAGAGTCTAACCTGCTGGACTGCAAACATGCTGGTGTGGGGACACATAACTGTGCCCATTATGAAGATGCTGGTGTAATCTGTGGCAACTCAGACTACGTTGTAGGAGTCTAAAAGTCTGACCACTATGAAGTCAGAGCTAATTATAATAGACTAAACTTTGAAATCCACCGCACATTTAACAATTAAAACAGGTGTTTTCAATTTATTCTTGGTGGAGTATTTTACTCATCACCATTAATGAACAAACCAAATGTAGACAATAACAGGACGAGTTATTTCCAGCACCTACAATAGAGTTTAATAGCAAAAATGATTTTGTGATCTAAAGCTGCTGGATTGTGTTGCCAATCTATCACAATAAAAGAGGAAAGAGCATGGCTCTAAATATTTCATAAAGCCCAAATGTAAAAGCAAACAATTCAGGAAACAATCTAAAACGGAAAGTTGGAAACACCATCACAGTCAGTTCTGTCATTAAAGCCTTCCAGGGGTTATTTATGAGAAAACAGCTGGAATTCATTGATGCTATCTAACACCGTAAATGTATCCCAGGGTGAATTTTTCAGTCATGACTTACAGTATAGCACTTCTCATCTCCCAGAGGTAATTGTATAAATTAGTTTTATGTTTTAATTTTTCACCACATGCTTGAATGTATAATTTGATTGTATGGCCCTACTGCATATGTCCTTGGCTCCTCAGTGATTTATGACATTAACAAATTTGACAATTATTGTCTGAATGTTCAATTTCCTAACATGTTAAATGTTCAATACTCACTGAATGAATGTATGGCTGCATCATTGCCATGTTATCATTATCATGTTATCATTTTGGTAAGTGATTTTAATAAAAGCTGACAACTCTCTACTGCATTACAGTGCCCTACTGCACAAACACACAGAATGTTCTTATTTCAATCCTTGTGATGACACTCATTGACATAATGCATTCTCTAGCCCCTTATCATAACCTTACCCATCACAACTAAATGCCTAAACCCAGCCCTTACCCTAAACTGAAACTAAACCCGATTATAACCTTAAACTTAAAACCAAGTCTTAACCCTCAAATTGCCCTGTATTTGTGATGAGGTAAACAACACAGAAAAGTTCTCATAACGCTGATTTTCAGTTGAAATTGGTTCACACACACACACACACACACACACATTGGACCAACAGGTTGCCTTTGACATTTGAGAATACATGTCATTTATAGTACATCCAATATAATCAAAGAGAGTTTACTCTAATACGTGCTGTGCTGGCCGCCATGTAGCAAAGTTAGCAAAATGACGTACGTCACAATGTTGTGGTGGTTAGACATGTGGATAAAGTCCGCTTACGTGCCTAACGTTACCACTGGCTAATTCAGCATTCTTTAGCCTGAATGTGAACCCTCACAGTCACGTAACCATTTAGTCATTTTATAACGTTAACGTTTTGTAACGTAAGTTAATACAGTACGGCTGTGCTGAGCCTGGCTTTCCAAATGCCGTCTTTGCAGGCTAAAACGCCCAACAATAGCCTGTTAGCTAGGTATAGGCAGCTAACAATGAACAACCATCTTACTATTGAGCAAATATTATTATATATATATTGAGTTTACTTCACTTTACTGAGTTATATAAGATACAAAGACTGGGAAAATGGCCGCTGGAGCAACATAGGCTCCATAGCTCAGTGGTTAGAGCACTGGTCTTGTAAACCAGGGGTCGCGAGTTCGATCCTCGCTGGGGCCTGTGTACGGGATAACATTTTTAATGTCACACAATCCAGGTTGTGCTTTATAGATTTATAACAAATGACTAGGAACGCGGAGCCTATACTTTGTCCTTCGGTGCATGCTAAAGGAACAATGCACAGAAACTTGAATAAATGCTTTAACTTCACAAATTAAAGTCACTTGAAATTTAAAACTAAAAAGAAAAGTTAAACCCGTGTAGGATGAAGAATATATTATTGTTGTTGCAAATACAGTTGTCTATTTCTTGATTGTGAAGCTAAATGCAGCCATACTCCTCGATCACATTAAACTAAATCATAAAGTGTGATATCTATTTTTTCCTGAATCCGTGGGAGAAAGTGTTCAATTCAGCTAAACTAAATGTACTAAGAAACACTACTGGTCTGGAAGACCAGCTGCCACTTTAAACCAGCACATTGCCAGTTGACTCACCGTTCTCAAAGGCTCTATACTGCCACCATGTGGTCGTTCAAGAGAACTGCTTGTAACGTAAAATAATACACTCAAAGCAGTACCATCCAGATTGTATACAGTATATTTTTTATTTTAATTACGGAAATGAAATTGTTTAATGGTTCAAGTATAGATATATGACCTAAAATGAACCTTGAAATAAGACCAGTTCTATATCTTCTGTGATTGTAAGATGTTGAGTAAATACCCACTCAAAGGGCCTCTAACTGACAGACCTTTTATTCCAACTAGTCAGTCTTTGTTTGAGGGATCTCTCTTCTGTTTTGGGAGGGTCATTGATATGCTGAGCACCAGATCTTAGGAGCTGGAGCCAGGTCCGACCATGCTGCAGCCTGTCAATGTGTGGCCCCTGGCTGTCACCCTACAATTCCCTGCTTCAAGCCTGATATCAGCCATGAATCTCCTGCCACACCCACAATCAATACAATAGAAATGTAATAGTTAGTTATAACATGGTGATTGATACTGTGCATGTCGCTTTTTATGAAAAGCATCTTGAAGTGTTACTCAAAGTGAAAGGAGAATGAAAAAAGCATGAAGAAAAATAAACACTTTACAAAAAGGAGTTCACACAAAAGTTAATATAGAAAATGACATTTGTGCAAGTTTTTTATATCTTTATTTCTGATGTGAAGTGAAAGAGACGGTAAGTCAGGCAAAATTGGCCAGCTGCGGTCTGATATGTTCAAAATTTATAGTCCTACTATGCTGATTCCCCACTCTGTGGACAGCTGAAAACACATGATGGAGTATTGCAGGTAGAGCTGAGCTATGCTCACAGGAATGTGTACAGGAATGTTCCCCAAAATGTACTCAGACATTTCCGCTTGGTGAGAGATAAAAAATGTCCTCAGTCTTCAAAGTCTCTGCATTTATAGTCATGTGTATTGTACTGTTTTGAATATTTGTATCTAGTGTTATACTATAGCTACTGATGGCACTGAGGTCATGTCTTGTCTCAGGAGATTTGGGGGTTTCATCAACTTGTATTACTAGTTTGATTTTGCTTTAGTTGGATAGTAATAATAATAAAAATGATGATTAGCGGTGTATAATATAATGAAGTATTTATTTGTTAGGAATGGTTGCTTTTTCTGCTTCCATGCACATGTTCTTGTAACAAAATAATGTAAAAGAATACCAGTTATTCACAGAAGACCACAGCATTTTTAAAAGTCTTACTCTGGTTGTGTTAGTATCCAATTTAATTTTCCTAAATTATACTGATAATATTACAGTATACACACGATACTGAGATTAATGAGGAGCTAATTACTTATGTATGTTTTGAAGGTTTGTTTGTGTTCTATTAACTTGCTCTACCTCTCAGTGGAAATATGCACTGTGGCTTTATTGTGTTATCTCAACTAATTATCACCATTATTAAAGATAGAGAAATACATTTCTGTTACACAATATATATATTTTTCCGGTTTTTCAAGTTTTTGCTTTTTATGTGAAATTCTTTCACATCTTCAGGTCTCACTCTTCAGGTGAGTGTTTGAATTTATAGGGTCATAAACTAAAAAAGTTAGCCAACAGTGCTTTAAAAGATGACTTTGGTAGAATAAAATGACAAAAAACACATTACTCAAGGTGAGATTGTTAATAAAAAAAACATTAGGCATCCATGTTTTTGAAAAATAAATACCTGGGGAACCCAGATGGCAGTCTGACAACAAAAATATAACTGATAAAAAATATTGTCTCACTCTATAAATCAAACAAACATGCCATTCCCAGCTGCCATCTTTGTTTCTCGTAGAAAAAAGATGCAATTTAAGAAGCACTCTTTTCTAAGTTGTGTCTGTGAATGTATTGACAATACTTGAGAGGCACAAACTGAGGTGAAGACTCAAGTCTAACACCAATAATAATAAATGTAGAATTAACAAACAAAATCAGTGAATAGTCAGCTGTTATAGGCTGAATATCAGTCACATAAAAGCACAGTTAGCATGATCAACCACTAGATGGCAATATTGTTTCGCCACAATTTACAAATCTACTGCTTCAGCCTTTTGCACAGTTTAGGTTGTGGACTAATTGAGGGCTGAACAGTTAGATGTTTGACTGCTTTGTGTTCCAGACAAGGACACAATAAGAAAAAACACTGACTCACTGAAAAGGTAAAAGAACATCAAACATTTATGAAATACAATTCATTGTAAGTTGTTTTAAAATGACAAAAAAAGTTCTCACAGCTAGTTCAGCAACACTGCGGGCAGTGTTGTGTACAGCATGTCAGCTGTTCAAGAGCTAAGAAAACCAGCCTTGTTTTCAGCAGAACTACCGAGCATTTTTTACTTGAGCCAGCACTGTTTGAAAAGGTTTTAAGATCTTTTCAACCTGCCGATCGCCCTTCTAATCCTTTAATTGAAGTGAAAACATGAAGATCACCAAAAGTGGATTTAAGAGGTTTTCACTTCACAACATGTGAGGAGTCTGTGGCTTGTGGTGCAGGGCCTCAGCGCTGCCTCTCACTGCTGTATCTGAGGTCTTCTGTCAGCAGAACATAATCCTGATTGATTTGTGATATCAGTCAGGGGCCTAGAACCAGATGACTGCCACATTCATTCTTTTTCCTGTCATCGTTCATTTAAATCTTCTTAATACACCTTTGAGTATGTAGAGCAAATTTACACTATTCCTTCCAACATGTCTGCCTCAGTGGTGCCACTACTCTTTACATATGGACAGGCTGATATATTATATATATTTAAATGCATCAATTATTAAGATAAATTCTTAGCAGACACTTTTTTTTGACTGCAGACGCTGCTCTCAGCAATGTGAAGTTCACACTGCAGGGGATCTCCACCCAGCATCCAAACCTCCTACATGTCCTTTTTTCTCCTCCCATATATTAGCTTTCACACCCCACCCCTCTTTCTGTCCGAGTCTGCTGGAGTGGCATCCTGGCTCCACAGGGAACGCTGGGAATTTTCACCTCCTCCTGTCAGGGTTGATTATCTGTGGAGCTATCAAAGTGTGTGTGTATGTGAGAAAAAGAGTGTGTCTTTCAAACCAGCATATGCTCATTACAAAACATGCTGGCATATTTATTATTACTCACATACCTTCCTACATGAAAATGATTGACAAAAATGGTATGTATGTTGTTAAATGTACAAAGTTTATATGTACAGACAATGTTTGTGTGTTTTGTCTTGTTTGGTAATGGCACATTACACAGATTTCATACATGGTTATGCTTGACCTATACATTATGTTCTATATGGTGGTTTGTCTCCCCATGTATGCAGATAACACATGTAGGTTATACATACACTGTTAGAATGAATTTAATGAATTCCAAGAAAGAAACGGATGGGATGTTTACCAAGCTGGAGGGCAAACATTTAAATGGGATTGAAGAGAACTGGACTGAATCATAGACAAAGGTTTGACAAATGCTGTCCCAAGACTACATGGTATAAATATGGATAAAATGACTGTACAACTTTTGCACTTTAAAGACATCCATAGTTTCTCAGATAAAAATAAGGATATTTTCCTTCTTGGTGACCTCAATATTTACTAGTTGTCTAAAAATGTTCCACTATGACAGAAATTGATGGCAGATATCTGTAATCACATAGGTTGTGACTCAACCCACAAGAATTCTACAACCATTGATGGTATTAATAATTCAACTTGTATTGATCATATTTTCACTAATATACATGATCTTTAACTAGAAAGACTAAAATATGGGGTCAGGATAGTTTACTGCAGGTCATATAAAGGTTGAATACAGACTCATTTGTTAATGATGTTTAAGACTTAAAGTGATCTAATGCATGTCAGGAAAATGATGTAAACATTGCTTTAAAAAATTCATAGATAAATGAGTGAGGTTGGTGGATGAACATGCTCCATTTGAAAAAAAGTATGTAAAGAGAAGTAGCGCACCACAGATTGATGATGAGCTCAGATTTTTAAAGCTGTTCATTAATCATGGAGCTTTTTATATAGAAGTCCTGATTTTAAACTGAGAACGAAGGTTATCAAGTCAAATCACACAATTCTCAAAAGTATCTGAAATGTGCAGGTCAGTACATTACCTGGCATTATAACATAGCTAATTACATCTCTATATTACATCTCTTTATTAAGAAAGTAGACAGCTTAAAATCTTGGTAACAATATTATGACGGATAAAACATGTTTTGCATTTAGTAGGTTAACCATGATGCTGCTAAGGAGATGTTGCTTTCTCTTTCAGATGACAAATATCTTGTTATAGATAATCTGGATGGAACATTTTTTAAGACTGCAAATAGGCTGCTTTCCAAACCATATTTTTAATAGATGCCTGCTCAGTGGGACCTGTCCAGAGCTATGGAAAGAGTCTGCAATCCCATCCTTAAATCAAAGATGGAAAAGCAGGTTTTACTGGCTCAATTGTAGATCTATCAGAATGCTCCCTGTGCTGAGTAAGATACCTGAAAATATCATTTTTTATCAAAAGTTAAATTATTTTAGTAGAAATTGATTACTCATAAAAACACAGCATGCTTTTAGACCGGGGTACTCTACTTGGGCTGTATTAGTACACATGATTGATCAATGGTTAATATATTTAGGTGACAAGAAAATAATTGGGAATAATTGCTGGATTTTACTGCAGCTTTAGATGTCATTGACCCGAGTATTCTTATTGCAAAGCTCAGATGTTATGGTTTCATGTTATGTTCTTGCTAATTTCACTGCACTTAATCTATCTGTAGATGAGATATCAGATGAGCAGGTCACTAACACCAAATCACCAGGTGTCAAATTCTATAATTTACTGTCTTGGCCTTATCATATTGATCACATAGTTTCCGTGATGGGAAATGGCTTTGCATAGGATAAGAAGAAAGTTCTACTGTCCACCAAGTTGGAAATGTGTCTTCTGCTCACCAAACACGAGACAACAAAAAAGCCTAACCCCAACCCTAACCCTAACCCTGACCCTAACCCTAACTCTATACAACATGAAAGGTCCCAATACACATTAAAAACAGTTCATATCTGTAGCTTGGATCTTATCAGTCACTCTGCTGTATAGTAGTATGTAACAGTAATAATTAAGTCATACTGCTGTCCGTGTTTTACTGCTACAATTGTAGATTCCACACTCTCTTTCTATATACATGCACTGTGATAAAATGAAACTAAAGAGAAATCCGATCACAAATATGAAGTTTAAAAGTAAGAAATTGCATACACGACACATTTCAAAACATTTTTATGGCAAACATGATGGGAAGGGAACTTAAGCTAACAAGAACAGCCGTGTGATGTGGTTCAAGATAGTCGCTCTCTGCTTGTAATGTCATATTAGCTTACCCCTTGGCCTCACACACACATTTTCACTGTGGTCTTTTCCATTCACAAGTCTCTCCAAATGGACAGGAGCCGTCTATTAATAGGAGGAGAGGTGACCCTTTGACACACACCATCGGGTCATTGAGCAGGGATGGAGGCTCCGACTGGGAGCCACTTCGTCTCATCCACCAACACCCTCCCCCCCACCTCCACCATCTTTCCACAGCATGGGGTCTCCAACCTGTGCCAACATCTAGTTTTTATATCCCCAACATCATCCAGAATGTTGCAACTGAGACATCTCAAGTTAAAACATCTCCTTTTCACTCAATATCTCTGAAGAAAGGTCTACTATCTTTAATTTAATATCTACAGTGCCATTTCGGTAACTCCTCAAACATGATCCCTCTGCTTCAAATGGGCTATCCTAAAATTGGAGTCACAATTTCCTGCGTGAAGGCCTCTGAGTGTAGAGGGAAGCCACATAATGCCCAACACCAGCTACAGTTACTCAAACCAAACAACTTATACCCCTTTAAAGAGTTCCTGTGAATGGTGTGAACAGCGTGGCATAATTTTAAACCATCGGTCTAACGTGGAAGGCAAGTAACCACAGCGAGGAAGCACCTTCCTAAGTGACTTAAATTGTATTTTTAGAATCAAATAGCTAACCTTTTTTGGCAGGATGTGGAAAAGCATTATGTAAGGCGAACTCCTTTTTCCTCAGCTACCTCCATTCAGCTTGTTTTGGAAATGAAAGTTGGGTGTGCTTTCTTCCCAGCGCCGTGATTGACAACATGCAACTCAATCCGTGCTTTTGCCTTCATATTCAGTTCATGCTTCTAATCATTCAGTCGTATATGTTCTTGTGCAAATGACAAAATAAAGATGAAAGCCCTGACATGTTTTGTGGCGGTTTGTGTTAACTGCTAGTTTCATTTCCAGTCTTTGATCAGCTCCTTTTACAAGCCTGGGTAAACTCAATCAACAGTGGCAAAGGCATGACTCCACGTTGTGTCAACTCATAACCTATCTCTACACAAACTAACACTTCTCCGCTATGTCCTCTCCACACTGCCTGAACAGACCTCAGATGTCAAATGTTTGTTTCTCATTCAGCTTAAAGTACAGTTTTCCTCTTTCTATCCCTCAGCTTTTGTTCTCAGCTCACATTTTCCAGGAAAACTACAAACTCGCCAACCTTGAAAAGCCTTGTTTCTCTATTCATCCAGGCACGTTGTACACCATTGACCTTTGACCGCCGTAAAAGCTGGACAAACACAGGAACTCAAAGCAAAGATAATGAGGATAAACAGTGTAGGCTCTCAGTGTGTGTGTGTGTGTGTGTGTGTGTGTGTGTGTGTGTGTATGTGTGTGTGTGTGTGTGTGTGTGTGTGTGTGTGCACTCTGAAAAAGAATGCTTGCGCCACTCAGCATGGATCTCGTTGTATTTCTGTCAAGACAAAGTGCTCAAAATTTCAGCTCTTAGGGTTTTGGCTCATAGATCCAGAACAAAAGACAATGTCAGAAGGTTTGAAAGTGCAGCAGTGTCACTTTTAATTGCTTGAGTGGATGCTGTGTCTCCCCAACCAGGTGAGCCAATGTGTGTGGGCAGACGGACTGAGAGAATGTGTGGGTCACAGATAACCTCTTGAGAAAACAAGGTTTTATGAAGTAAATAGTCCACTAGACAATAAGCTAACCTCCAGCAGACAAGGTCCAGCTGTGGAGACCTCAGTTGTCAGTGCGGGAACACAATGGAGGGTAAATACAAGTTGTCTGAGAGCGAAGGCAGGTCAGCTTCCACTAATGAGGCTCTGTCCCACAGAAAGATCCAGAAGATAGAGGGATTCTTAAAGAAATCAGGAACTCCCAAATGTGGGAACCAGAAGAGTTGGGAATGCATGTAGAAGGGTTTCTACATGCATTCCCAAGAACCAGGCAAATTAGGTAGATGTGACAGGAAATGTGTAATAGATATATTAGTGAGCCTGTTCCTTTGTCCCTGATTTTCATTTTAATTCTTCTCTCCTAATGTTGCCATGTTTTTCAATCAGACTCTGCTATTTAAAAGTGGCAATTATGACATGTTTTAACATTACTTTGGTAGTAGGGATTTTGTTGAAGATAGGAACTATGGTTGGGAGGTCAAAATCAGAACCAGTGCCCCAGAAACACGAGTCAAAATGAATGCTCATGTTGTTCTGGATGTGTAAAAGGGTAACATGTCAGCCATATTTACTTATGCAATATGTGTGGGTGATGTTCAGCTTCTTGTGGAGTTCTACCCCTATGACCGAAAAACAGATTATGCTACTTTAAAAAGTCAGGTCTTGTATCCATTGTACTTATAATGGTGCTTTCCTGACCCAGTGTTTAAATGTGTTTAAGGCATAAGTCCAACTTCATAGACCAACACACTATTCCCATTGGACTTCCTTTAAACAAAATGTTGCTGCATTTGTTCTAAATTGTGGATACACTGGCAAAACATAGTTTTGGATACGTAGACCATGTAAGCAGCTAAGCATCCTGAAAATGTAATGTATTCATACACATAGACACACACACACACACACACACACACACACACACACACACACACACACACACACACACACACACACACACACATACACATACAAAACCAAACACCTGAGATTCTTTAACTTCAGGTCATAGTTCATCATAATCTCCTTGGACTGGGCTTCCTTCCTCTTTCTCGGCGTCCACAGGGGAGAGAGGTGAGGCCCCGGGGCCCGCTATGTTTGAAGTAATCCTTTGGAAATGAAAACATTATGGTAGAGCCGATTTCCAACGAGTGGAAGGAGAGCGGTCTGCCTATGACATCATCATCATGGCCTCTCATTTGCTGTATTTCAGTCCCCATTATCCCGTTCTGTGCATTTAGCGGGACAGGATTAGCTCTCAAAAACAATTTCCCAACAATCATCAGAAACAAATTTCCGCAGCTGGGAATGAGTTTGGTCTTCTAACCTAGTGAAAGGGCTTCAGAATTGAGTTGTTTTGAGATCAGGGCTGTGTATAGAACTGCAATGCTTCTTTGGTACTGGAGGGAGTTGTTTTTCTAGCACAATGTCAAAAAAGTTTGTTTCCTCATTTGTTGGCCAGATATTGCATGATTTAATCATTTGGTTATGTTTATACAGTATTTAATTGAAGCAAGGTTATTGTACTGTTGTTTTTCTTATGATATCAACACTGATGGATTAATTAAAGTTAGTTGAGGTGAAACTAAATCAAAACACTTCAGGGACCAAAGTGTCCTTCATTGTCCATCATGGCCTCAACAAAAACGACTCTTAAGTGCATCACATCCCTCTCAAGTGTCCATATTTCTAGTCTGTTTTGGCTTCTGCCATCTCACAAGCTCATATTAGGTAAGACCATTGACTCTTTATGAAGAGGATTGCCATGACAGCGCCCCAAAAGTAAAGCCAAAACATCTCAATTGCCCCCTGGTGGCTGGCTGTCCAGCTCCATATTACAAATGGGACATGAGCCAAACTAAAAATCGTCAAATAAATTGTCCCTTGGATGGTTTCTTTTTAGGTATCATGTTGATGTTTATACAAATGCTCATTTTTCAGTTTTTAATTAGTATGTTTTTAATTAGTTACTTGACAATACAAAAAAGTGGTGTGACATCACAATTCACAGCAGGCGACAGATTCTACTGCGCAGGTTCTGGCTCCAAATGACGTCACACAAGCAAGATGGCAGCTCCCAGAAAGGAAGTATTTTGGTTTCACTTTTGAATAGCAGTAGAAAGTGAAGACACATTGCCCATATTTATATGCAGTTAATGGGTAAGAACTAGCCTCTTCAACAAATGACAATCACTTTGCAGCTACCACATACTCACTGTTGTGTTTGTCACATTTTATAGAAAGAGTCTTACCATTGCTATTTATGTCTAAATGTTTTATGGGGTCCACTCATTCTGCAGATGATCAGAGTGTAAAAACACATGCATCTACAAGCAGTACTGTAACCTCAGCACTATGACTTGAATGCCACAGTTGTAAGGTGTAGAGGAGCAATGGAAATAAATCACAAACAGGAATTATAAGCAATGGCTGACAATGTCTGCCCTGCAACTGGTTAACTGCTTATGTGGTGATTGGAATTAAAGTGATATACAAACACAAATATTACAACAGTACCAACACAGAACCACACAACAGGCACTCTCAAAAGTTCACACCCCTGGAGAATACAATGTCTGAAACTTAGACTTAATTTCTAAATTTTGGTAATAATTTTAATTAAATAAGTGACTGTATTCAAAACCAACTTAAAAGTACACTATATAATAACATACACTGATTTCTTCAAAAAAAAAATCATAATTTTCAATTCATTTGGACTTAATATAGGTTTTAATAGGAATTGGCTTATTGTTATTAAACCCAGTCAGAGGTGTAGCAACAAACTCTCATGTCTTTCTCACACAAACGCACTGTGTCTGCCCACAGCTGCTGGATAGCCACTGAGCCTGACAAAATAGCGTGTGTGTGTGTATGTGTGTGTGTGTGTGTGTGTGTGTGTGTGTGTGTGTGTGTGTGTGTGTGGCAGTGCTTGTGGTCAAAGGAGTGTGTGTGTGGCAGAGATTGTGGTTTTAGCTGTGTGTGTGTGTGTGTGTGTGTGTGTGTGTGTGTGTGTGTGTGTGTGTGTGTGTGTGTTTGTGTGTGTGTGTGTGTGTATTTGCTTGAGTGGCAGTGGATGTGGTTGGGGGTGTGCTCAAGGTAGCAGTTACTTTCTGGTAAATAGTGTCCTTTGAGCTCTGTGCGCTGCTCAGTACCTGGTTGGATAACCTGCCAGAGAGGAAACAACACATCTTTTCATGACAAACTCCTGAATGGAGACAGTTTACGTCTTATGTGACTTATGCTTACAGTGATAAAAAATTTACCTGGTGTTTCTTTTTTACTTTATTGTCTCATGGAAACAACTTCTTACTCTTGGCTTAGAAAGTGCTACTACAGTATATGGAGTATGTAAAGATTTTATGGGTCCCTGCTGATGTGCCTCGCAGCTGTACTGTTGGCCCGCATCATGTAGCAAGTGATGTTGCAGTAAATCCAAAAGTAAACAACAATGTCCACTCAGTGATCACACACAGCACAAAACCCCCAGCAGAAATATAAATCAGTTCTAGTTCCAGAAGAGTATTAATTTATGACTTTTCCCTTTTAAAGACCCTCTTCTCTCAGCCTTTCATCATTTTACTGCACTCAATGATGCATATTTTGTGTGAAGATTTACAAGGGGAAGACAAAATAATATGGGTACTTAATGAAAAATGATTCAAGCTTGACATAACTGCATCCATATTGCAAACACTGTAACAAAAACAGCTATATATTGCATACCGATTCACAGTAGTTGACACTATTTATCCCCAGTGCTTGAACAAGCTTTTAATGGAGCCCAATGTATGATTTGGCCTTAAGTACAAGAATTTTAATTCAGGCAATCACTTTGACGTTTCTTTTTCACACAGAACTGTTGGTTATCAGATGGAAACTTGACTTTGAATTATGCACAGGAGGCATGAGAGATACGATGTTCATACTTTGGACAATTTGGACAGCAGAGAGATGTTTGAGAATATAGTGCATTACAGTAGTCCAGGTGAGAAAAGATAAAAACATGCACAATGTGCTACTTTATGTATATTGTAATGTTTCTGCAGGACCTGACCAAGGGCCAAGAATGGATCCTTGAGGAACACCACAATTAAATTAAGATAGAACCACAACTTTTTTGGGGATATATAACCATACATATAAATATGTGTATATATGTGTATATTTTCATGGTATAATTATATGTGCCTTATATTTATAGACAATTATTACAAATGCTTTGTGTTTGTTATGTACATAGTGATCTATTGAATGACTAATAGGTAGGTGGTATAAGTAAATACTATTAATTTTTACTTTTTTGCCCTTTTTGTCACTATTTCCAAGGGAGATGAAGGACAAGGAACAAAGACATATGATTATTTACTTTATTTATACGTGTGTATTTGAGTTTAATGGCCGAACTAAACTAAACTAAACTAAACTAACAGTGTAAGAAACAGATAATGCAGATAACATATAATAACATTTTTGGTTGTAAACCACTATTTCTGAAAGCTTGAAATAATGTTAGAGGGTGATCATCAATTCATTACAATATCACTGAAGAGAAGAAAATAGATACACCTGTTAAAAAGCTAATATGTATGGCACCGTTTCCCTGTTTTATTTTATTTTAGAAACTGTAAATCTCTCTGTGTGGATGTGGTTTGGCTGTGTTTGAAATTGTTCTCTTGATGTTATAAAATTATTTGGTATATTTTGGCATATGCACCTGCAGTTTCCATATAAATGATGTGCCGTCTTATCCTTGGACATATGTTTGGTGTTTTTTTGTTTTTTGCTTTGAAAGTGTGTCTAAAGTTGAAGTGTACAGCATTTGGCTTGTGTAGTTACTGGTGGATCCAAACCAACTCTTAACTGTGGCAACCTCATCACATAGTCCTGCAGAACAATCATGTGTGCTGCTGGGCTTCTCTGTGACTGTATCAGAAGGTGGAAGAGTTTAACTGGACAGAAAGCACAAGAGAGAGGCAAGGTTGTTACTGTTGGCCCATATATCCCATTCACTGTTAACACTTAGTTAATCACAGACATCGGGAACTCTTGGCAGAATCTGAAAACTTTGCTGGCTGTAAGAAATAGTCTTAACGCACACTTGCCCACAAGAAAACTGAAGCTTATTGAGCTTGCTCTGCAGATAAGAACTGAGAAAAAATACATGTGTGCACACACCCATGCACATG
This sequence comes from Scomber japonicus, assembly GCF_027409825.1. Lineage (NCBI taxonomy): Eukaryota > Metazoa > Chordata > Actinopteri > Scombriformes > Scombridae > Scomber > Scomber japonicus. The sequence goes on along the minus strand of NC_070593.1, from coordinate 26,456,216 downwards.
TTGTGAGATCTTACCTGCTGACTATGTTGCTGGGTGATCCCCATGTCCATATCCCAGCATTCTCCAGGGGTGTAATTTCTCCCATATTTCAATCACATTTTACGCAAAATATATATTATAACCCATCATGGTCAACACTACCCAGATAGCATGCGAATGTGGGCCACTTGAGGCAATGATCCGGCACTGTAGGCATTCTTCTGGCCCGGACAAAACAGACGTGAACCTAAACTGGCCCATGTAGTAAATGCTACATTTGGGCCAAATATCACAAAACGAATATGGCCCATCTTTGGCCGAAATATGGCAAGTATGGCAATGACTAGTCCGGATGTGAGCCTAAAGAGGCCCACATATAAGGAAACATACTTGGCCCACCTTTGTTGAAACATATTTGGGCCAGTCTTGGCCGAACTGGTTTATTTGGTGTGTTTTTGGTTGACATCTGGCATTGTGATGGCTTGGTTATGGCCCACTTTTGGCAAACATGAGCGGACCGCCCAAGTGCCATCATTCCATGCTGTATGTGGGCCGGATGAACATGTCAGGTGTGGGCCAGATATGGGCCAAAAGAATTTTGCTATCTGGGTAGTCTGTTTCTCAATGGTCAATAAACACCTAAATTCCAGTGTCTGTGATTATGTTACTCAGATGGTTGAAAATGCCAATCCTATGTAAAGACATTTCATGAAAGACCTTTTAGTTTGGAGCTATACTACAAATACAGAAATAGCTTTGGAAATGTTCATGTCATGCAGGTTAATTTATCTTATTAAGGAACATCAAGTTGGAAATAATTCAATGTCAGTCCTTAATGTTTAAAGCAAGTCAAACAAATTACATGCAGATGCAAATATAGTTAAGTTGTATGTGACCATACTACAGTTATAAGTACTCTTTATCATTTGTATGGCCTGACCCAGAGGACGGATGTATTGTAGTGGCCTCAGAGGAGCTCAAAAAGACAAAAATCCAGACTGAAAAATGGCATCTACCAGAGAAACTATTTTCAACACTTCCAACCAGGCTTAGCCTGGCAATCTGGCAATTCTGGCAAATGCAAGACTGGCTGGTCCATCTAGTGGGCCATAAAGCCAGCAGCAATGTGGGGAAAAAAATTCAACCTGTCGGCCTGGTCCCAATTGCCATAGGCTACTTGTATTATAAGTCAAGTACAAGAAGTGCTGCCATCGTCTTCCCACCACCCCTTCAATGGATGCATCCACTTGAATGTCAGAGGTCAAGTGGGAAATAAGCAAATCAAGATGGAAAAAAATGAGTAAAAGTAACTAGCCTATACAAATGGTGGGAAAGGTCACAGAGGAAATGAAAAAAACTCATGGCTGATGATGCAAAATATAGATGCCTCTTCCACATGAAATCCTGTTAGTGTTAGTGTGTCTAACCACAGTGATAACATTTATAGTCCACCAACAAATGAAGAGGAGGAGGAACGAGTCTGGACAGGTGAGCAGGCTGATTCCAGTGGAGAGCAGGGCCAAAAAGAGAAGGCCATTGCTGAGGACGAGTAAAAGGTGTATGACAACCTCCAACAGGTGATACTGCTAGTGTTAGCTCATGTAGTGACAGTGAGATTGTGGAGCACTACATCTTGAACTGTTCATGCTTAGAGCTACAGAAAAAAGACATTCTTTCTTTAGGTGCTGATGGAGTAACGGATTGATGGGGTGGCAGAAAAGAGCTATTCTATTCTATTCTACTTGCTTCTTAAAGCCAAAGATGGTGGAGACCAAAGCAGTACTAAAAGAGGAGTGAATATTGGACTTACTGTACATTCTTCTGGGGAACAGTAGCCCAACTTCTTGTTTCTTAGTGTGTGCTGGATGTGTAATCTGTAATCTGTTTGCTAATATGTTTGCTGTAAAACAATGTATGGATATGAAAATTATAATCCTAGAAAATATTTGTCTTGATCTTAAACATGGATATAAACTTTGTTTGTACTCTTGAGAGAAGCGGGTGCTGATGTATGAAGACATTCCCCACTGTCCTCTCAGCAGACCTCCATGCAGCCTTCTCTATACTGATACAATAGAAGCTCCCTGAGGCACAGAACTCCCCGTCTGGCAGCTGATATCCTTGATCCTCACTCTGAGGACTGTACACACATCTGCCCCACTTAGCCCTTTCTTCCCGCACACATCGAGTGGATCAAATGTGGTCTACATGTGTTTGGCCATGTTTCCCCCATCTAACCCCCATTCAGGCTGGGTCCCTTATAAATTAATAATTGCTTCACCACACTGGGCCATTAGGATCTAGGGCTTTACATTTCAAGAGCTGTCGCACAGAGAGCCAGATGGCCAGCGTCACGCTCAGACATTTGTCTGACAGTTAGCTGACCCTCAGAGCTACATCAGTCATGAATTAGTGATGAAGTCATCATCTTGAGACTGGATCAGGTTATATTTTCATCTCAAAATGAAAAGATGCTTTGATGTTTTGAGAATACAGTGGATCATTTCTATTATTAGTTTTAAAAAATGATAAATTACATTAGAATTTCTTGAGTTTACATCTTATTGAAGTCATTGCACCCATCCATAACCATCCAATGTGTGCATCAAATAGGTCACTGCCTCATGAAACTCAGAATTTTATGTAGAAATTCCATTTTACGTGTTTATGAGACTACATTGAATCAAAATTTAACATGTCATTGCAGAATTCCTACCTTAAATATTTTCAGAGAACATATTTTAATGGACAGTTTTGAAGAAATAAATATTATCCCTGACCGACGATGATGAAATGGCCATCAATAGTCTTGGGATGTTTCCCTGTGGGCCAGCGCACAAATTGGGCTGATGGCTCAATGAACTAAAACAACACAGAAAGGGAGAGAGAGAGAGAGGGAGAGCTGTGTTGTGATTATCAGCACCACAGAGAGTTTTTCTGCTCAGGTTTCACCAGAAATTTTAATATGATAATTAACCAAAGTACTTAAACTCTGTCTGTGTAATGAATTCAGACCATACAGAACTTCTTTACAGAGGAATTGAAGGAAGAAGAGCCATTAAAAAGAATGACTGTATATTGGTATTTAATGATATACTGTTCAATTTGAATTCTATAGTCTTACACCTGTACTCAAAGTTAGTACAAAGAGTTGAATGGTAAAAATACATGTATAATACAATATAATACATTGAAAATACAATGCATTTGACATGCGCTGTAAGGTTATATGGATATGGTTATCTCCAATGATTTACTTCCAACTTTATTGTTCAGTGCCAATGTAAGAAGTCGCATATGTTCCCATCTTGTAACTTTTCTGATGACCTATCCATAGCTATTTAAAATATAATAAAGTTGGGGTTGAGCATACCCTATGTGTTGAGGCTACAGTCCTCGTTGCAGGTGACCCCGGTTCGAATCCCGAGCCGAGCGGTCTTATCCTGCATGTCATTCCCCCTCTCTCTGCCTGTTTCCTGTCTATCTCCACTGTCCTGTACATTAAAGGCAAAAAAGCCTGAAAAAATATACTTAAAAAAAAAATATATATAAAAATATATATAATATTTTTCACTAGCATGGACATTGATAGTTATTGCAGACTCCCTAGGAATTGTTAGACAATTCTGCAGTAAGACTTTAAAACCCAATGCCAATGTTCAATGTTTTTTGAGTGTTTCCTACCAACAGTCCATGACAATGATCTTTCCTTACTTACTGAAGTGGTTTTAGTTGCCTAAACTTCAGCATACCTTAACCACTGCAGCTGGCATGCATGGATGCTGTGGGAATAATCAATCAAAGAACATTGGCAGTTGACGTCGGTGAAGGTAATCCGAGGTTTTGCAGAGTCAGTACCAATGTTCTGTTCAGCAAGAGGGTTTGAATTTTGTTATGAATCAAATTCTGAGGGAGGCAGGGACTTGCTAAGATCATTTAGAGGACAAGTGCTCAAATGACCAACCAACAGGATGCAACAAACTGTTACATGTCTCATTCACAGATAATAAAGTTAAGGAGGGCACTTCTCAGAGTGGCTGTGTGCTTGGATAAGTGCTGAAGTCCTGGTCTGAGTGTGCACACTCCAGAGTTACAATCAGCAGTAGACCAAATTCCCAACAAATCAGAATAATCTCTCAGACATGAAAGACAAACAGTCAAACAGCTGTCAAAGGAAGGGTGTAAAGATAATTATGAGTCTTCATTCCTTGCATGATATTGTAAGAAACAAACTGGTGAGAGGTTGGTATCGGGATAGTCATAAAAGGACATTCCAAAAGCTGAGATATTGCAACTCTAAAACTGAAAACATATGTAAGCTGACCTCAGCTTGGCCTTTCTGCTATTAAAACACAGTTAATCCTGAGCTTCTTGTGCACCTTCAACAAAGATTGCAGATAGCTCACTCTGCTCACGTTGAGAAACACCTAACATTTGCAAATCTCAAATTCCATTTAATCTTGGATGGAACTGGCCTTTAATTGGTTTTGACAGGTCACTCTGACAGCTATCAGCTGACGTTTATTAGCATGCAGTCATCATGCTGTACCAGGATACTATTAGTAATGTAAAGCCGAGGATGACTGAGAAAAACTGGCTTTAAAAGCTCTGCTTGAGCCACACAAACTCTCCCCATCATCCACTGCACCTCTATTAAGACCTCTCAACTGCTCTGAATACCTTTAAAATGTTTGCTCACAGAAATCTTGACATCTGTCAAGGCATTGGTGTTGGAGCCAAAGACACAGATGCAGTTTTGTTCAAAGCTCTGGTTTCATGCCTTGCCTTCATTCGGTTGAGTTCTCTCTGGCCTGAGAGTTTGGCAAGTCAGGGAATAAATTAGATAAGTTCTGGGAAGTGGCTCAGGAGTAAACACGTCTCGGCCGAGCTAATGGCATAATTCACACCCAGATTTGTGCTTGAATGAGAGGGAGCTGTGTTCAGGAAGAGCATCGGTTGCTGGCATTTACACACACACAGGAAAGAGAAAAACTACAGGTACCTATCAGATTGAGTGCTGTACATCTGTTTGATGAAACCTGTGAGAGATCTTTGTGTGTGTGTGCATGTGTGTTAGCTGTATATTGTGAAATCAGACATCTGGTCTCATGGTCTCTCTGCTGTCCATCCACACAGCACAACAGGCCACTATTTACTGCCCCTCCAACGACCATAAAACACGCATGCCTGAGTGTGACTGTGTATGTGTGTGTAATCATCTCCTCCATCCCTGCCTTCTCTTTCTTTTCCCCAGAGGCAAAGTTCAAAAGGTTTTTATCAGTGGAAGAACTCCTGTTTTCCTCTTTCTCTCTTTTTTTAATTACTTCTCTCCTTTTGCCTCCTCCTTCTTGTTTGCTGTCTTAACATCACTCCCCAGAGGATTCCCTGACAGAGATATCCTCAAGTGCTTTGAAGTCCTGTGAAGGCAACATTGAAGGCAGAAGTTTCAGAGGCAGGCCACTTTCAATAAATCAATGTGAAATACACTAGAGCTTATAATACATGACCTTTCATCTCATTCAGGAGTGTATAACCTTACATTTAAGTGACTGAATATCACACACACATCTGCTGTCTAGGTCTGCTTTGTACAATAAACTGTGTATGAAGTACATTGTGACGTATTGTTTGCTATACTTGCAAAATAGAGTGGACATACAATCATCCACTCAAACCAAGTTGATTAAAGATACTATGTATTGTCATGATATAAGGAATTTTAATGAAAGGATTTTAATAGAAGTTTATGAGTAAGATGATTGATAACAGTCTCATGTCTTTGTGAGAAGCACTGACTGTAGATGGACCACGGATGTATTATAAGAGCTGGATACCCGACCAAAAAGGTCACCCATTCAGTCCAATAAGAACTGCTTCTGCTTCCCCCTCCATGAATCAAATATTCATAATAAAAAAAGAGTCATAATTTACCTTATTTGCAGTTCGAGGTGCCCTGTCAACAGTATAAGAGACATCTCTATTACAGCAGTGGTCTATGCTTTTTTAGTTGCAGTAAGACTGCAATACCATGAGTGGCTACTGGGAAAAATTGGCTGCAAGGCTGAGCAGTGGAACCCTATCCAGCCCTTTTACTACAGCCATGGTCTTCACCACCAGGGGCTGCCATCTTACTTGTGCGATGTCGAGCAAGATGGCAGTTGAGTTGGGTGGCAGGATAACAAGCCCACGGGACACACGCCCTCAGCTGTCCAGCCGTTGGGAGGTTGGAAAGCAGCTGTCACAGCTGTCAATCATGATGTCACTTCCCCTTTTTATATAATCAAATCTAACTAATTAAAAATAAACTTATGAGATGAGTAGTTGGACAAACTTCAGCATAATAAAGAGCTACCTAAAATGACAGAAACTATTTTTGGTAAAAATGTATTTGATGTGTACTTTGATTTTTTTGTTTGGCTCATGTCCCAGCTGCTAACATGGAGGAAGTGGGACTTACGACCAATACTGCAGCCAGCTGCCATGATGCAATCAAGATGTTTTGACTTAACTTTCAGGGAGCTGTCATGACGTCCATATTGATATACAGTCAATGGTCAACAGTCAAGTATGTGTTTTTTTAGCATGCCTCTGTCCAGATTTCAGATATACACCAAGTAACACCTGTAATACTCACTTATGAACATACTTACAAATCTCATCTGTTTAAAGTGACTCTTACCTTTCTTGCATTTCACACAGCACTTTGAAAAAACTTGAACAGCAACAACCCCCCCCCCCCCCCCTCCGCGAACGCACACTACAATAGTTTCTGATATACTTTTCTTTTTCCCCGTAGGAGCAGCTGGAGGTGGAAGCCGTGTCCCACTTTTGTCTGTCATTGTTAGTCGTTACTGTCTGTTTACGGCTATCTCCGTGGATCATGGATGTATTATAATGCTGTGGACATATGCTGTGTCATATCATTCGGACCGAATGATATGATCGGCCAGAGTTTTCACAGAATACTATGAGAATGGAACAATTAGTTTCTATGCCTGCCTCTCTAAAGTGCCATTACCTTGTTAATAGCATTTTAACCTAAACAGTACAGACACAACTATACTGTGACAAAAAGACAACACTGCAACAGTTTTAGCTAAGAAGGTACAGCAGCTAACTCCTCCACAAACTATCTGTTATAAATTTCTATTTGGTGTATTTGTGTATGGATGTAATCAATGAGACAGATACAATATGTTAACTACTGAGTTTAAGCTACGCTAAGCTAACGTCTCATCTCCAACTTCATACTCAACATTCAGCCATGTGAGTTATATCACTCTTCGATCACTTTTGGAAAATACAATAATTTATTATTATTATTAAAAATTATTTAATAAATTCCTTCAAGAAGATTAAAAATGTTAGAATCTTTTGTGAAATGTCCTACTGGCTAAATGTGAGACTGCAGTTTGTTGTGTTTTTATTAATTAATTGAATTTGTTTGTTTGGTGATTTAAAGGACTGTTTAATGATTCTTCTTTTTGTTATTTGTTATTTGGATCAATTAGAACATTTACTTTGCATATAGACTGGATAATGTTTAATTAATTTATTCAGTTTTTGCTTCAAGCAGGTAATTTTGGTAGCTAAGTTAGCTACGTATTCTTTGATGCTACGATGTTTACAGTGAGGGAAATATTTAAACCCAAGATTGCATTTTTTTAAATGCCTGTTCCACTGAAAATTTAAACATTGAGATGTATTTTACATATTTCTTGACCTATTGCCTAATATTATTTCACCATTTTGACATTCAAATTAGGTGTATGTGGTGTTAAGCACTCACAGCCTCACAACAACAAAGTTTTGGGTTCACACCTGCCGACCGGCTGGAGCCTTCATGCTTTGGTTTCCTGTGGGTTCTCTGGCTTTCTCCCACAGACCAAAAACATGCAGGTTAGGCTAATTGACTCTAAATTGCCCGTAGGTGTGAATGTGAGTGAGAATGGTTGTTTCTCTCTATGTGTTAGCCCTGTGAATGGCTGGCGGCCTGTCCAGGGTGTACCTTGTGTCTCGCCCAATGTTCGTTGGGATCGGCTCCAGCAACCCTCTAAATGATAAGCTGGACGTGCTAAATATTTATAGTACAGATGAAAGACAGAAATTAGTTGGAGATTTGCAGGGAGTCTTTAGTGGTAATTGACATGTGAGGTTTCAGGTATTTTGTGAACTGACTATGACCCGTTTTGATCAACAAAGTGGCTCCAAAACTAAGTCACTGTTCTTCTTGTACACGTGTTGTGAGCCCTCTCAGGTGACCCCGACATCACACACAGCAGTAATTCATCTATATCAGAGCACACAAACAGCAGTTAAGCTGCTTTCTTATGCCTCTCTTTGTTTTTCTGTTTTTATGAGCAGATCTTTTGTTACTTAACCCCACTGATCAACTCTCACCACTGTGTTTTCTTTGTATCTCCCGGCAGGAAGCAGAGCAAATGCCTCAAGCCCCGCCCCCGCTTGTGTTCCCACAATGCCTTGTTTTCAGTCCAAACAGATGCCTGTCCAGGTATCGTTAACTTGAACTTAAACCAACGTCCTCCCTGCTGCAGACTTTGAAGTCAACATCAGAGGTGTAAAACATTGACACCATGGTTATCCTCTTTTTTTGAACCCCAGAGATGGATGTCACCTCTGCTGTGTTTATTTGTCAAAGAGCCTCTACATTGATGTAATACGTTCTTTAAAACAGATCTGCTGTGGAGGGTGGTGGTTGTGGTGTTGTTGTAGGGTCGAACAATATTGTACTTTACATAAAAGTTACAACATACTGAAGACAGTTTTGAAATAATGTTTTCTCAATCTCAGAGCTGGGACCATATGTGATAATTATAGGATCATCTAAAACTAATAATCACGTTACGTTTAAGTAGATAGTAGCTAGAATCTAATCCAAACTCTTGTTTATCTGTCATTTAAAAAAAGTTTCCACAAAATCCCTCTGCAGATGCCACAAATGCAGCTTTTTTTGCCTGGGTAAATTTATTATAATAATTATAAGTAGTTTCCAAGTATTTTTTCTTTCTTTTTTTCAATTTATGATACACAACTTTATCTATGTATTATATAGCTCACCACAGTTTAAACAAGATGTTTCTTGTTGTAGTAAGTGGTAAATAGACTGCACTTATATAGTGTCTTTCTAGTCTTACGACCACTTGTAGTGGATATGTCCTCCTCATATTCTTGTATTCCTATTTTGGTAAGAAAAAAATCCTTCCTTTTCATGTTGTGTTCACATAAGAAATATAAAAAAGGTCTCCTTCCTCGTGTCTTTCAGATTAGTTGTATTTATTCTTTCTATGAACAAAATCATGCTTGAGGTTTTTGAGTATAGTGATAGCTGAGCTTAACTAAGACTCAACTCAGCTCCCTAAATGGCAAATGGTAAATGGAATGGATTGCATTTCTGAGAGTGCCTTTCTAGACTTCTGACAACTCAAAGTGCTTTACACTGCATGCCAACATTTACCCATTCACACACAGGTGCTACCATGCATGGTGCCAACCTTATCAGGAGGACAACCTAATGCATTCACACACACACACACACACACACACACACACACACACACACACACACACACACACACACACACACACACACACACACACACACACACACACACATACACACTGATGGCACCTAGGGAGCAATTTTGAGTTCAGTATCAGTATCTTGTCCAAGGACACTTTACTATGTGGACTGGAGGAGCTGGGGATCTTCCTATTAGTGGACAACCCTAACCTTAACTCCTGAGTCATGGCTGCCCCAGCATGTCCTCTCATGCTTCAGTTGTTGTGATGTTACCAACATTAATCTTCCACTTACTTCAATAGAAATGCATGTAGAGGTTGGGAATATACCCATCTGCCTTCATCTTTTTGTTCCTTACTACTACTTCAAACTTTGTCTGGTGGATTCATATGACCTCAAGACCAACTGCGGTGGTGGTGGACCCTTACTCTGAAGCTGGGAGTTTTATTATTTTACTTAAGCCAATCAGCAACAAATTTAAAATGTTATAACTGTGGGAGCCTAAAGGTCTGTAGCATGACATCACTACTGTACCTGCTACAATCGTAAGTATAGTTGTGAGGGACTGTGTGACATAAATTTCATAATTTGCCCACTTGGACTTCGGGTTCTGTGTGTACATTTGCATTTATTATGACAATACACACAGATAACCAATATGGTAAAGTGTGAACTGTGCACCTCTTACACTCTTTCAGTCACTGATTCAGTCAAACCAAACATTTCAACCAGGGCAACTGACAAAACTGAAACATTCAGCGTTCCATGATTGTTTCACCAAAATCAGAATGTTGACCACAACCAGTTGACCTGGTGTTCTGTACTCCAATTAAATCGGATTCTGTCATTAATGTATTTTTCCACCTACATGTACCTGCCCAGGGACTATGGGTGTAAAATAGTAATTCTGCTCAAATTTTGTCAATACATTTCTCCTTGTTTTATACAAGGTCAATGTTTTATTGTCTAAATAAAATTACACTACATGTCATACAAATATGCAGAAGTTTAACTGACCTATACTGTAATGTGCTAATAGTATCATCTCATCCCCAACTCCACTGAATGTCACATTTTTTATAGTGTCAAATGCAAAAAATCTGATTATTAGATCACACCTTGTAGATCTGTTAACACATCTCTGATCAAAATGATATTAGAATGAAATGGTACCTATGAGAGACATATTGCCCATCAGCGTCAGGAGTAAACTTCTGTAAACTATTGTTATAGTTTCATCAGTGTATGTTTTGTGTTATGGACCCACAATTATGTTCAAAATTAAAATACAAACCATGACTAAAACAAATTAAGGCATATATTACTTACAATACAACGCATTTAACTATCCATTCAAACTGATAAATGAAAAACAATATTTCTAGACGTGACATATTTCTGTATCACATTTTATGTTTTATAGGGTTTTAAAAAAGGGGCCTCACAGTAAAATTCCCCCCAAAAAAGAGCAAATGTTTCTTAGAAAACTAAATCCTGTGTTGCTGGTTTTAAAGGTTTAAAAGGTAAACATTTACAAAGCTCGTAACTTAGAAACAGCACTGAAGTTAATGCCAAGTCTAAATTGGCAATGAAATTCAGTGCCAGCGATGTAATGGAGAATGCATTCCCGTGCAAACAAGTGAACTCTAAAACAGATGTTGTTTTATGCACCTTGGTATCAAGGAACCTAACTTTTGTTTGTCTAATTTATATGCTTTGCTCTTTTTATATGCTTTGCTTTGCTTTTTATATCGCTCTTCGTGCACAGATTGGATTACTCACACTCACTACTGGGCAAGTGAAAAGAAAAAATTCCTAGCTGTTGCCCCTGATCGCTGCCCCCACCCTACATCAGAGCAGCCTTGAAGTACTCTCATCTTGACTGTTCATGTCTCTACATGCACAATACACAAATGTCTTCCTGTCATTCTGCACTCCTACAATTTGAGCGTACCTACATTTGCAAAGAAAGCAAAGAAGTAAAAGTTTGCAATAACAAGTATTACAATTAGAAGAGAATGCTGAAGGTGATTCACAGATCAGACAGTTCACAATCTCTTTATGAAGACAGAAAAGGATGACGGAAAAAGCACCTGAACCCTGGCATACCATTGATCAGTGCTATATAATGCATATTTTATTGATAATAGTGAGAAAAATGATTACTATTAACTGGATAAAGCCTAACCCTCCTGTGATAGCACAATGGGTACAACATATCAGACAAGTGATAGAACATATGATTGCCCTCTTACAGCCCTCAAGAACACCTATATTTATAAGGAGATCGACACCTCTTATTCTCTACCTAAGTTAAAACGTTCATTCTTTATATGATGTATGGACCTATGGTGTCTATTTTGACCCCATGCAGCGTTATTTTATTTGTATGTACCCTACAAATGTGTGGAATGAAGCCCTACCGTAAGGTGATTTTGTTCTCTATGGTTAAAATAGCCTGTTAATGTTTATGAATGGCAATAAAGTTTAAAAAAAGAACGAAAAAAAGCTAGAAAAGGCTGACATAACAAATTGCTGCTGTTAGACTGTGCTAACCCTTACATATTGTTAATATTCTGACTCATATTTCATAAATTCCCCATCTGTCATTAATTAATTGATTGATTAATCCTTGTGGAAAAAAGACATTCACAATGTCACATTAGGAAAGGTCTGGCTAAAACAAATGTGCATAAGGTGTTTATACAGCTCTCAAATGTGAAAAATGGTTCAAATTTGACCCAGAACAGTATGTAATGGTTAATCTAGTCTAAGCGTTTTACATCATGTTTGAAATTTGTTAAAACTGTTCATTACCTCAGGGCTTAGGCTTGTACTTGTTAGCAGGTGGTACAACAGACCCAGAACATATTTTCATCTAAATTTCTCTATAACTCCTTATAATCCCTGATTATGGCCTGTCAATAGCCAGTTAGTAACCTAGGAAACTGATGTACACTGTGGCAGATACATATAGGCTGTAAAGAACAAGAAGCCAATTCAGTTTCATTTAGACTTGATTGCCTACAAACAAAGTCATTGCAAAAGACATGAGTGGGAACAAGCAGATGCACATCAACTTGAGTCAAAATAGTCATGCTTATCTAAACTGTTCATACACAACAGAAAAAAGGAGAGAGCCTGGAGGGAAATTATAGTTCTTTTCCGGCCTAAGTCATCTACTCAGGTACTAAGGTGGCCATTTAAAAATGTGCAGACACACATTTCTGGTACAATACCTTGTCTTATCTATTCTTTAGCTTAGTGCTGATTTACAGTTTTTAAATTGAGCTGAGACTGATGAGCAAATTGTTTCTGATTATAGTTATAGTTATGATTTGAAATGCTCAGCTTATGTTGACCCTCCAAACTGAACATCCTAGTAAAAATTTTTATACAAATTACATTGTTTTTTATTTGCATTTTTGATGAACTTCTGATGACATTAGAAACAGAAATGATGATCGTTGTGATGAGACTACCTTCTTTCAAACAGTGCTCATGCAACCATGACTATTACCCTTAATAAATTAGTCATTTTAACAAAACCATAATGTCTTTCTAATATAACTGAAGTAAAAGAATGAACAATGATCTTTCCTTAAGCCAATAACTAAGTCTTTTTTATGCCTAAACCTAAATAAATGGGTTCAGCTTGCAGCTTTGACAGATGGTTCTCACTGGCAGTATGTTAACATATATGTCATTTGTAGTAAATGGACAAAAGCCAGTGCGTTTTTTTAAATGAGGGAAGTTAATAAGGGTTAATGGCTTTTTCTGGATTCTCCTCATTAGTGCGCTTATGAAAAGAAAAGTCTCCTAACATTTTGTTCATTCATTACATTCCTTGTCCCACCCAGTGTGACGGCCCAGGGCAAGGATGCTGCATGAAACCTGAGGCTGAGCAGACAAGCCGTTGGGTCTTGGACTTGCTAATGCGCAGAAATCCCAGGGTTTATTCAGCTGGGCCAGCTGAAAGATGACCTGCACTAACACCAGGATCCATTACTCCGGCCTTCATCCCCATCGTCAATCCAACCTAATAAGATACAGACTGTTGCCAGTCAGCTGGTCATGCTGCAGGGTGCCAGCTTCTCATTGAGGTTAAAAGGCTGAGTATTAATTAAAAGCTGTGTGTTTTGATTCCTGGCACCAACAAGAGGATGGATTCCAGCTGTTAGTTGGCCACTAGAGGAAGGCAGGTATTATATCTATGGTGCTAAACACTGCCAAACGTCAAGGCACTGAACCCTAAACTGTGCGGTTTCATTTGAAATTAGTTTAATCTTTTTAATTCTCCTGGTTACATTTCCCAATGTTCTGCGGTGCATGCTAATGAGATTTTTTAAACATTTGCTGTTTTTTTGTCATTTAAAAAAATGCAAATGTGAGTACTTAGTATAACATGAGCTGCAGTCCTGGAGCAGAAGGATACATAATAAGACATGAATCTGATGTAGATGATTGTGTGACAGCATGTTTTAAGGGATTATTTCTTGGAGATTTCCATTTCTTCTTGTGAGTGATTGACAAGAGGCTGAACATCATGTAATGCAACACTGACAAGACAACGCTGAACTTGGCACAGTGACATATGGATCAAACCAAAACTATGACACAGAGAAGTGAAGGCGCCGTGTTTACAGTGGCAGATTATATCATGATGTTTGTTTTTCATGTTGTGCAAGAAACGATGTCAACAGGTCGCCTCTTCTAGAGGAAGAAAAACACGTCCTGCATGCACTTTAGTACCCTGATACAGTGAGTCAGGAAGAGAGGAGACATCTTACACAACTGATATGATCATAACAAAAAACACCATAAAGACAAATACTTAATCATTTGATTCATATCTGGCAATAATCAGACAACAGTGATACATCAAATTCCTCTTCCCATATTTTGGACCTCTGAACAGCAATTTTCAGCTGTGCTTTTCTTTCATTTACCTTTGTAAAACTCGTCTTAAAACCCATTTTTATTCCTTGGCTTTCAACCGTGCATGAGACTCTGCTCCTGTTTTAGTGTTTTATGGTTTGTTTGTTTTTTTAATTATTGATTTATTGTTTTTAATTTGTTTTAAAAACAATAAACAATTATTTTAGTATTTATTTCCTGTTAATTGTTTTATGTTCCTGTGTTGTTTTATGTACAGCACTCTGTTTCAGCTGTGGTTGTTTTAAAGTGCTATATAAATAAAGTTGAAGTTGAAGTTGAAGTACAGTAAATAAGAAGAAATGCAATTTGACTAACACTTAAAAAATGAGTTGGAGATCCTTAGTCAATAATCCCTACAGTCTCTACAGGCATATGTTAGCATTTAGGTTCATTTAAGCATTTAGTTAAAGGTGTTCCACAAGGTTAAGTGTTAGGTCCAATATTGTTCTCAATTTACATGAATAATATTGTCCCCTCTTCTGAATCTTGCAAATTCCACCTTTATGCAGATGACACAGTTTTATATTGTAGTGCAACCACTGTCCACTCAGCCACTGATCATCTGCAATCCTCATTTGATTCACTCCAACTTAAATTACATAGAAATAAGTTAGTGTTAAACACAGACAAAACTAAATGGATGCTGTTTATTATTTCTGCTAATGGCATATGCATAGAGAAAGTGCCCCAGTATTAATATCTTAGCACCTGGGTGGACAATAATCTCAGTTTTAAGCATCACATTAAAACACTTATTGGTAGACTGCGAACAATACTTGGTTTTCTGTATAGAAATAAAAATTGCTTCGCCACTCACAGCTTTTTCTACATTGAATTCATTGTATGATGTGTACCAGTCAGACTTAAGATTTATAACTAACAATCCTTGCAGTAGTCACCACTGTACTCTGTACCAAAAAGATGGCCATCCCTGGTGGTGAGGCGAGATCTGCATTAGTTTTTTTTCATATATAAAGCTTTACTTCAGATACTACCACCCTGAATTTAATCTCTTTTAACCCTGAAGTCACATGATATTGGTACTTGCTCACAGAATAGGTTGTTGCTTTACACTCCATATATGAACCGAAATAAGAACAATGTCATCCTCTTACAAAGCACCTTACACTTAGCTTCTTTACCTCATCTGTTCAAAGGCCTTAACTCAGCTCAGTGTGTCTCTGTGGCTACCGGCTGGGTTGTCTTTTGGGGGTTTATCGATTTATATGCAGCAACTTCATCATTCAGAAACCTTTATCAGGTCATGTGGGAAAACGTTTATAGAAGGACTTGGGAAAATGGCATCTTGGCGCTAAAACATGTATACTTTGACCACCAAAATTTGAATTTTTGGATTTGAATACATATCGTACTCTACTGGGAAGCAACAGACTGATATAAAAAGCTAAAAAAGAATGTACCTGCCCGTTGAACAGGAAAAGCAGAGCTGTTTTCCAGTATTGCTGAGTCTTACTGTGGTTGGCACCCTGATGAACTGGAATCTCTGAAGTGTCAGACTGTGAGCAGATGTACCTCCATGAACTTATACATGTACATGTGAGAGGAATGATATATGTCTGAGTCACATTTTATCATGTTTTTTGTGTTTCTTTGTCATTTCAAGTATCTTAATAAAAGACAACCTATTGACTGACTGACAGATGGACAGAGAACAAGAAAGAAAAAGTATGTTTCTGTGGCTTTGTGGACAGATGAGCAAATTTCCTGTAAAGGCCATCCTCTCCATCAAAGCACACTGTGTTTTTTGTCTCTATTAGGCCCTCGATATCTATCAAAACCCTGATAACCTACAACAGGATTATATTCTTAAAACAACATGCTGTCAGTGTCTTAACCCAACATAGTTGAGCAACAGGCCTCAGAACAGCAGGAGGGAAGGAGGGAGGAGGAGGAAACTTCAAAAGCTCCTGCATGTTTACCGAGAGTCCCTGTTTCCCCTCCAGTGTCGAGTACCCCATGCACACACATACACAAGGGGAGGGGCCGAGGGGGTGTAAGGCCCCATCTATCAACTTAGGTGTGACAACTTCCTGTGGCTCCTCCTCACACATTCTTCTTCCCATCTTCTATTTCATTAGATTTTCCATTTACTGTCAAATAAAACTGTGAAAATATGAGAAAAGTTTCATTTGGTTTTGTCAACTAAAGGTCATGTTTCTGCTTCAAATTCAACTTTCGCTCACTCTGACACACACACAAACACACACACACACACACACACACACACACACACACACACGCAATCAATCTAATTTTCCTCTATCAACACTGTCTCACTTTTCACCTTTCCCTTCACACCCCGGTCTTTCAGAGCCTCTCTCCGAGCGTCAAGGAACACTTGAGGCTTGCGTTTGATGGAATGCAACGACCAAGGGAGAAAGGAAAATATTTCAACACAGGTTGGTTACCGAGCGGAAGAAATGGAACAACCGAGTGCAAACAAGCACTAATTCCAAAGGGGATGAAGATGAGTTTAAATCAACACCGTAACCTTATTAAGTTACCTTGATCCGGGGCCTGGCCTCACACACCGGGGATGACAGAGTGTAGATAATAGTCTCAAAGGGGTTGAAAAACATTTGCACGTGTTATTAGGCGGCACAGAATGCAGGGTTATTGCCACTATTGTCACAGGGTTTTTAAATCAACAGATTGAGAGACAGCTAGAGAAAGGAAAGTCTGAAGTCCAGTTTAGAAAGAAGTATGGTGTAGTGTATGGCTACTAAATAAGGGAGTTGCAAACATGGATATCTTCTTCGTTTAACTGTCACACCACCAAAATGCACCATGATGCATAACATGATTTGGGAAATGAGCTTATTCACTTTCCTGCCAATAGATAACTTCTCACAAGAGGCTCCAGTGAAACCACAGTGTGTCATTTAGTTTTTTGTACAGATTAAGCAAACATGATAGTCTAAACTAAGTTGATAAGTAAAGTGTCAGTGCTAGGCCTAGGCAGAAATATGGCTGACATCTTTGTCCCCTCAGACTATGATTGCTCATATAGAGTTTCAATTCCTGCCTGGCACCATTACTATCCATTGCAGGAGTCTGGTTCAACAGGAAGGAGACATGATCTCTCACTGGATTCCCACCAGTTAACACTTCCCATGTGATATACTCGCACAAGTACAAAGTTGTGATTTTTAATAAAGGTCTCAAAGCAACAGGATGTAATGATAGCCTCAGTGCTGAGGCCACTTCTGTCTAGTCTGTTCCACTATATGTGATCATCAATAGAATATTTTCCATCTTTTGAAACAGTGAAACATGTTGCTATTGTCCATTTTCAAAGATAGATCTACTATAGCACTTGCTACTGGATCTTGAAACCTTTGTGATCGCTAAGCTAAACAATTATTTGCTAGCAGACAAAAAAGCTACAATGAAAACTTACCAGTATGGCAAATTTATGATGATCATAATTTGTTTTACAACTCTTTAAAGATATGTATCCAATTGTTTTTGCTTCTGGTAAACAAAATTAAGTGTCTGCAGCAATGCTAGCATCTGTAAGACTATTCTGTGCAGTGCTTTCAGCTAAATGCTAATAGCAGTATCCAATAGTTGTTGAGGTATTTGACTCAAACTCACAAATGTTAGAAGGAAAAGTCAGGGGATCACCGAGGTCACCGACCATGATCGTCTATACAATATCTCACCCCAATCCATGGTATTGATGTCAGTGGATAAGTGAAGTGTTGACGCTAGATGAAAACTCAGAGAATCACCCAAGTCATTTGGATTCATCCTATGGGGACAATGAATGTCAATACAATATTTTACGGCAATCCAGTAGTTCAGATGTTTCTGTCTGGACCGAGTCATGGACTGACACTGCCACTGACAGAGTCATCTGTTCTAAAAGTATAGCCCTCCTAACCCCTCTTTTTACTGCTATTCATTCACGGATATGTCTAGTATCTGACCCAATACCAGACACAACTTTCCCATGGACTTTAATTCTATCAAACTTGTGCTGTACTTGCAATGGCCTAGTGTTTATGGATAACAGTGTTCAATAAAGGCTGCTAAAAACAGACTATTAAATAAATAACATTTTAAAAAATTACCATCCCTGTCTAAACAAAATTAACAACCACTAACTATTCATTAGTATTGTAAAACCCGTGGCAGGATGTAACATGTTCATCCTTGTACATGTGCATTACACAAACAAAACAGAGACCTACTCATCAAAACATTGCCCAATGCTGCTAGTGCTCAAAATCTCAACTGGGAATATTCAACATGTTGTTCACGTCGTAAAATGTAACATGTCGTAAAACGTAATCATATTAGTTCGGCACAAATGCTGTAGCCAAGTGAAGAGTCTTTTGCCAAAGGAAATGATGCAGTATTTCCCAACACGGTTGTAAATTCAGACAGGGTAACGTTTACCTGAAGCTTTTACTCAGCTTTTTATGGAACATAAAACAGACTATATGTTTCCCTGCTGTTGTAGTATGCATTGTATAAAAAAAAATGTCATGACAGATGTGGACAGGAGGAAAATTCCAGACATGCACTGGCAATAATTGTGTCAGTTTTTGTAAAGATGAACAAAGTATGCAACATATAGTCCAATAGTCCATTTGACTTTATTCCCTGGTTAGCAGCATGACAGGAATTTCTTTCATGGGACACTAGTTCTGATTAAAATAGTACAGGGTCCAATAAATAAGCTCATCCTCCAACCACACACACACACACACACACACACACACACACACACACACACACACACACACACACACACTGTACACACACATGCCACTGCCATCAGAGACATTCAGCTCAGCTTGGCACATCCCAGCAGAATAGCAGCATCATACAGGGACAGGGATGAGCTGAAAACAGAACATATTTCACAAAACTGTGTTTTTCATTGTCCTTACAATGGTCCCAACATCAGCATTGATTCTTTTTGCTGCTGTGCACCAACAGTCTACATGAGTATAAAAAAAGATTCAGCAGTTGTCATTGTCCATTTCTTCCAATCGTATTTTCAGATGTGTTGAAAGTTACATCCCTTGTTTCTAGACAAAGGTTAACAAGCGTTCATTGATGGAGGGAGCTATGAGACTGTAACAACAAAGCTTTACATCAGCTGACAGAAGTTCCTCCATGGCGAATAGATCACAGAAACACTGTATTATCAAAGTGGTTCAGTTTTTCTTTGCTCCTGCAGGTCTGAACAGTATTTCAGAGGAGACG
This sequence comes from Scomber japonicus, assembly GCF_027409825.1. Classification (NCBI taxonomy): domain Eukaryota; kingdom Metazoa; phylum Chordata; class Actinopteri; order Scombriformes; family Scombridae; genus Scomber; species Scomber japonicus. Next base: position 26,436,517 of record NC_070593.1, on the reverse strand, counting down.
GTTGATAAGAGAAATGGCAATTTGAACTACCAACCACCATGTACTGTATGTCTCTATCATCCTCCCTTCTTGTTGTTACTCCACAACCCCACAGTGTCAGTACTCCCTTGCCTCTTTCAGTTCCGTCTGAAACACTTGTTCAAGGGGGTTATCAGCACAGTCTAGCCCATTATTAGGTGGCCTTACCATATGAAACCGACTCCAGTCCCCCTTGCACAGGATCCAAGGCAGAACATCTACCTTATAATGCAGCTCTGGTGAGAACTCGGTACTGATCAGATTTGGTGCTCCTGCTCCTTTTCCTCTCGTTATCAGTCTCATCTGATCATCATAGCAGCAGTGTTGCGCCGCCAATGTTGTGCTGTCGTATGACAGCATTGAGCGGATACAGAATCTGGCTGAGGGTTTGTAGATGTCCAGGCGTTCTTTGGGTCCACTTGCGTCCCTCCAGCGGTAGGTCTTGCGAAGCTTGGAGTCCTGGATGTTGACAGCGCTGTAAACAGCTTCAGAAGGGTAGGAGCAGGGACAACTGGGGAGCTCTGTGAGCACTTGGTGTAGGTACTTCTGGAGGAAGTCATTCTTGCAGCTTAACCACTTCTCACAGCTGTCTACATCTGGATTGGAGGAAGTGGGGGGGTATAGTGAGGGTTTGGAAAATTGAAAGAGGTTAAGTTTTTTCACAGAACATCTTGCAACACATTCACACCACTATAGGATCATACAGCTGTATGTCGTCTTTACACAGCTGGTCACGCAGTGCTGAGCACATAATGCAACATTACAATTTGAAATGCTACATTTGCTGTTTGTAATGACAGATAAGAGAATACACTGACTAAACATCATTTCCAGCCTGATAGCGACAGCATATTTTTTGGCAAACACATAAATTAAAAGTTTCAGCTTGAATGAAAAATAAAACCGCTCTGTGATGATTTCAGAGCCAGCCACATATTTTACTAGCAAGAAGATGATTACATTTTAGGGTGAGGACTGAAAACACTGACATAGACAGCGAGGTGTTTTAGGACATCATACTTTATAATAGTTTTAAGCTTATGACCTTAAAACCTCCAGAATCTTCAGAATTCAGAGATACACAAAACTCTGTTTTGTCATTTCATTAGGCTAGTGCTAATGTTAGCTTACATAGATACAGTATCATTAGTTCTGTAGTTGTAGTTCTTTTACTAAATATTGTTAGACTTCACCTTTTTATATTCTGTAATAAAACAATACACGCATGACACACTTTTCACGGTTTGTCATTAGTACCATAATTGACCAACTATGTAGCATTAATCAACACAGAGCCTCATATGAATGCCATGATGTTAGGTACAAACGTAGCTCATTTGCAGATTGTGAATATGAGCCTGCAAGTCATTTTATAGGACAGAATTGCAATTTGAATCAAAATATTGGTTAAAAAAACTCTGCTGAATGTTTTCCTTGTATCAATTAGCCTAATATGCAGTTGTGTTCTAACAGGAAAAAGTTGATAAAGGAAGCACATTTATTTTCATGTGTAGAAATGTTTGTATATATTGATAGCATTTTTTTGTCTTGACTGCATTTTATATCTTGGGATAGCTATAATTGACTACACCTGGACCTTGCTTGTTACTGTTATGTAACAATGTATGTTATGTATGTTTTGGGTTGTTTTAAACTTGGCTATTTTAGAGAGAATGAGAGAGAATCAGCTGTATAGGGTACAGAAATTTGTCTCCTCAATGAAACCAGCTCCACGGAAGATAAGGAAGGGTCTACTTAGACATGTGTCCCTTTAGGATGGAGAACTAGCAGGGGATAACATTAATGTACATGACACAATACTGACTGACTTCTCATGCTGAAAGATGCTGCTTAATACTTTGAAACAATTCCAAGCTCGTGAAAAATTCTGCAGAGTTAAACATTTACAGCCCAAAATGTACAAGAGAAACCCATTAAAATATAACTTGTTTTGATTACCACAAAGAAGAGTGCCAGTTTTTTTCCCTCTCTTTGAAACCCACAGTCCTAAAGTCTAAAACATGAAACGAGTGATTGAGAGACGGGCTCAGAAAGAAAAACTAGTTTTAAAAAAATCTTTTGGCTGAGGTCAAATTAAAAGCTATTCTCTGTATTTGTTTTCTATAGTGGATGTAAGGGTTGAGAGGGAAAATGTCCGACACTATATCGCATTCTCCTTTCCCCCCTGTATCCTTTGTTATGTTTACAGAGAGAAAAGAACTATCACGTTCTCTGGCCGGTGCTTAGTGGCAGGAGAGCAATAAAATGGAAACTAAAAAGCAATTCAAACATTTCTGGGAGGCAGGGTCAGTAGAGCAGCTCTCAGCATGCTGGGAAGGGAGATTTCTAAATATCAAAACCAGGCACTCACAGTGTGATTGATTGAGTTTGTAACCCACCGCTGGAGGGAACAGAACATTTCATATACAGGTCAACACCCACTGAATGAATGGAGAGGAACCTGTTGATAGGCCTGTCACAATAATTTCATTATTGACTTATTGTACAGTAATGTAATTATCGACATCATCGTGTCTATATATGGACTTATCATATGATACATGGACATGTTAATTTTTGGACCTCAATATTGCCACACACATTAGCAGCTAAGAGGCTATTCATGTCACATTGGTCCCCAACCATAATGGAAGTATGCGTTTTTACTCTCTAATCTCTGATCGTCAAATGACGATAATAGAGTTTATCGGAATTATTGCTGAGACAATATATCGTCCAACAAAAGTAGTTATTGTGACAGGCCTACCTGTTGACTGTTGATCTATATACACACACACTACGTACTTGTATCGAGGGAGTCAGTGCTGTTGGTCGTGTGGATGGGTGTCAGCTGAGTCACTGCGATCATAGTGTCTATAAAACAGAGAAGAAGAAAGAGGACAATTGTCTTAAGCTTTTTAAATTATAAATGATCAAAAGCACACATGAACATGAACATGTAACAGTTACTCATAGCAAACACAGACATAATTGAAGAAATCTGACATTATTAATAAAACATCCCAGACAAGACAAATGTAAAATGTCTTGTTTTAATTTTCCTTTAATGGATTTTACACATTCAGGTAATGGTGCCTGTCACATGAATGTTTGTGATGGCTTTATTCAAACGTGTGATATTTGGCACGTGGTGAGCCAGATGGAGCGATATCACTGCTAGAGAGCAGTGTTGAGTGGAAAAGTAGTGGTGTGAAGGAAGAACATTGCTCTTATTGTTCTTGTAAGGTCGATCAGGGCTGGATTAAAACATATATTTTTGCTTTTGAAGCCTGAGTACCCCATTTATACCCTTCATTAACCTGCGATCTGTGTCTGGATATTCTATCTGGACAAGGAAAAAAATGTGTTAAAACTGTGAAGTCTGTCTTAAAACAACAGTCAGGAGCCCAAATGAACACTGAAACCTGTTTTTCTTGCTTTAGTCATTCTTCCTGTTCATACTGACCATTAGAGCATTTCATAATGCACTTACAATTTTAAATGATGGGGGACAAAATCCACAGTCCTCCCTCTGTGCAAAAATGCACTTAAAAGTTGATCTGAAGCTAATATGAAGCTTCAGTCGTCCAAATGAGTCAAATCAAGTAGATATTGTTCAATGCTACAGTCTTTTTAGTACCAAAGTCCCTCTTGTTGTTACTATACTTCCACCACAGCTCAACAGGGAAACACAAAGAAGGAATCAGATGCTAAAAAGACTGTAAATGTGTCAGATATCCACTTGATATGACTAACTCAGACTGCTGAAGCCTCATATAAGCTTCACATCAACTTTTAAATGACTGTGTGGACCAACATAATCTCATGGGATGATGTATAAATAGCACACCACTTACACCACTTTTAAGGGCATTTTGCGTGTCATGTCTAAGCTTTTCATGTGTTATTTAATGCTGTTTGTTGGTTTTAGGCACAAAAACTACTTGGTTATGGTTAGGGAAAGGTCATGGTTTAGGGTTTAAATGATCAGTAAAATGTGGTTAAAAAAGTGGTCTTGAACAGTACTCTCCTGCTGCTTTTGCAAGTTTTTCTGCTAAATCCAACTATCTATAGCCATCTACCCACCTCTTCTCAATAAGCCAAAATCACCTTATAGAAAGAAAGTCACATTATCTTGATGTCCATGCAAAATGTATTCGTTTCACAATAACGGCTCTAAAATTGGAGATGCCTATGTGTTTTTGGCCTTGTCCTTTCCAAGTTAAAGATAGCATTAAAGGAAAAGCGTAACATGGAGACAATGAGGAAAATACTGGCTCCAAAATCTATGTTTTTCTATTGAAAGAACATCATCAAACAGCTCATATAACTACACAACACAAAGGCAATAATTCAAATAACATGTAAGTATGTGGTTTCAATGATAGCAGCTTCCATAGCAACCAACTTAAAAGAACAGGCCAAACAAATGTAAGCATCTCACAATTTTAGAGCCTTTACTGTGAAATTAATACCAACGTAACTACTATATATCATGATGTGAGACTGGGTTGCTCAGGTTTTGTCAGGTATGCCGTTGGGGAGATTTTTAGGTGTAAGTATAGTTTTTATGCTATGATTTACAGCTTACCTGCACAGCTCTCCAGGTCACATGTGCGTGACTCAGTCGCCGTGCACGCGTAGCCACAAGAACGGGTGCGCTTCTGGGTGCCGTGTCCACAGGTGACGCTGCAAGGAGCCCAGTCACTCCACTCCTCCTCGTACTCTGAAAAACAACACAGGGCCGAAAGATGGATGAAGGGGAGACAGCGCAGAGGGGAGAAAAGCAAAACTATGGAGTAATATATTAAGAGCGGGCTTTGAAGTTAGCCTTGTGAATTCCTCGCCCAGCTGGTGTATGTGTGTTATGCAATTAAGGAGCGGCTGAAAAGAGCCGGGTAACGACAGCGTGGGACCTCTGAGACATGCTCCTCTGTATTTAAACAACGTTTGCAGGAGGGGAGAAAGAGAGGGGGGGAACTTCAAAAGGCCGATGGAGGAGGAGGAGGAGGAGGAGGAGGAGGAGGAGGAGGAGGAGGGGGACGAGGAGCCAGCAGGAGTGAAAGTCTTCGTGCAGTGAGAGTGATGACGGCTGTATGCTAGCAAAACTCCTCACTCCGTTTTCAGAAGAATCTGAACTGAGTTATGAGCCAAAATTATATCAACAACTGGAGCTTAATGGAGGAGATGAACACATACTTCCTTTTTAGGGTAAAATCAAACTATAGGAAAAGGAATTTCTGCAATCAGTCGTTCGAAATACGATTGTTAGATGTGTCAATAGGAATTAATGCCTTATCAAAAGGTGAGAAAGGTAAAATGAAACCTTTAGAAAAACCATAAGTCTACTGTAAGCTACCTGTTCTGACCTGATCTCCAGGCTGCAGAAATACATGCCAGTAAGTTTACCCTGCTTCAAAGATCTGGAACAGTTCCCCACAGACCTGTTTCCACACAGAAGTTAATGATGCACTGCGACTCAATGAATATTACATACTTTTCAGGAAAGTCATAATAGCGCTAATGATCAAGCGGGAAGTACAGCCAGCTGGCATTTGCGTACGAGAGTGAAAAGAATCGGTCGGAGTGTGAGCACATAAAACTGTGCATGTGTGTCATCAGACTGCAATATGCAAGTCAGACAGTTGTAAGCTCAGACACTTGGAGAACTGGGGTGTGTACCAACACAAACAGTCTGCAGGACAGTGAAATGCCTCACAGGCTGTCTGGCTGGAGAACAGTGACTTCACTCCCTCCTCCACATCCCCTGGCTGTGATACATCCATCTGCTGTCCACATATTTCAGGGGGGAAATAGAAGAGGATCTCCAGTTTTTCTTATCAAGATAAATATTAAAGGATAATTATGACCGTATATGGTTGATACAGCTATCATGGTAGCAGACAGTTGCTTCTTAACATCCAGCATTCATTTGGAGTTATGTATCTAGAAACTTGATGAATGTGACCTCTTTTTAGCTTTGATTCAGAGGCAGCCGTATCAGGCTCTTTAGCTGCGTCGCTGTGTTAACAGACTAGTTTCTACCTTTGTCTGTCTGTTTGGGGATGGACAGGGAGTAGACAGTGGGTTTATTAGAGCCTTTAAGGGTCTCGACCTTGTCTAGGAACAAGGTTGATGAGATAATGAGAGTGAGCCAAAACAGTAACATTATAATCATAAAAACCAAAACAATGAGCTGAAATTTGCTAAAATGCTACCTAGAGCTGGACGATATATTGTCTCAGAAATAATCGCGATAAACGATATTATTGTCATTTGAAGACCATTTCATACCACTGATGTAATGATAATATAATAGTATAATGATGCATGATCAAGGTCATGTCCATGTATCATATGATGATGCTCAGTTTTCTTGCCTTCTAAGCAGGTCTAATGTTACCCATGTTGCAGCTTTAAATGACAAACAAACCTGCAACAGTAAGGTTGAAATGTTTGAGGGAAGACAACTGGGATAAGAGGACAGTTCATTTTCTTAGCTTTGATATCACCTTGAGGTGTTAATGTAACTTGGCTGCATTGGCACAAGCCATACTGAGCTGATTGCTGGCATTAAAACCTGAGGCCTGCAGTTGGGGGAAGAGCGGGGAAAGAAGGAACACAGACTGAAGGAGGAAACATTCTGCAGAATTAAAAGACCAGGAATCATGTTTATGACATGCAACACTTAAGGTGGTTTAATACAGTGGGGCCTGTTCCAGCCTCTCATTAATGAGAAAGCGAGGTTTGACCAATGTATTTCATTTTATGTATGGAGGTAGTGTCATGCTTCAAGGAAAGTCACACCAGACCAACAACATACCTGATCCTGGTATTATCTGTGTTGATAACGTAATTATTGTGACAGGCCTACTTAGTACAGGCCACTAGTATGACCAGTAGGCTTAGGTGGCTAATGTTAGCTAACATAAGATAGATATTGCTGTCATCTCACTATCTAAGCATTCACCATTATCTCACACTTGTTAGTTGACGCCACATTGGTTGTACAGCAATACTTATAAAGCCTTCTTTAAATGTTTTTGCTTTTAAGTCAAAGTCTCATTTTGTGCCTTAAAGGGCCAGTCCACTCAAATTACAACAAATCTTTTCTCACTTTGTTTTTAGATATAAGACATTTTTGAGATATCTCTGTATTTCCAGATTACCCTAGATAATCCACAAACCTCTCAGTAATCTTTTAGATCCCAGAAACCCTTTCTAAAAAGTTTCTGCTGCTGTTAAGTGTTATTTGGCTGTGACCACTGCAAAACTAAAAGGCATTCAAGTTCACTGGACTGAGGTGGCGGCAGAAATCTCAGACAGATATCTCAGGAACTGGACAACTAAACCCAAAACTATCTGCAAGATCTTGCCCACTGAGGTAGAGAAAATATGCAGTGAACCAACCCTTTAAGTTGATTCCAAGAGTCAAATCTCATGTCTCCAGCTCTGTCTGTAAATATACTATTCTCAAATAGATCATCCACCAAAACGTATAGACTATTTTGGGAAGCTACTTTTAAGTGTTTTAATATAATAATATTTGTTGGGCATCTTTACTGATTTGCATGTTATGGAACGCTCATGCTGTTAGATTTCTATGTTCGTTCTACATACACAACCACTGAATAAAATCAGTGCAGGGAGCTGGCTCTGAGTCAGGTATCCTGTGTGAGTGTGTGTTTGTGGTGTTTGATATGTTTATATAGCGGGCAGACCCTACCATAAATCATGTCATGCCGGACAGACAGTGTGCACTTGTGAGTATGTGGGCTCATGTGTGTGTATGTACATATACACACACACACACATGCATGCATTAAACCCTGCATGGTGTGTGCAGCCCTCTCACTCAGATGGACGAGTCAACAGAAGAAAAACATCTTCAGACAGCTTGCTGCCAACATGCCCTGGCCTATATGACCCCCACCCTCCAAACACACACACACACGAACCAACATCCACACACTCAGACCTTTCTATACAAGCTTAAAACTCTACAGTTCCCAAAGCTGTCACAGAGAAACTTTATCTCGCTATTGTCCTGGGGGTGTGGAGCCGGGAGGGTGCATCCGCTCTCTGAAATGTTTTCAAAGTGTTCTTTTATAGACGATGTCAAGCAAACGTTCAAGACATCTAAACTTACTTCTGCCCACTGCACATGTTTTGAAAGAGAACCCTCCTGTGTAGCTTATGTGTCACTTGCTGATTTCATTTTGGTACAAAGAAGATGTTTCACCTTGTGCTCCTATGGCACTTAAAACCTAAGGCTTGAGTGATTTTCGCATTTTGACTTGAAAAATGGTCAAAATTTTGCAGTTTTTTAAATGTAAAACCTGTTTTGCAGTATGTTTCACAAATAAATTAGACCGGTATTAAGGCAGCTATGACTTAAAGAAGGTGACGAATGAAGAAGTATGATAGTGACAATATCCAAGTCTTAATACCATCCAACCTGAGAATGTGTAGTTTAACCTGAGTGAATATACTGATAACATAGAGGCACAGCTAAAGAGAGTTCCTCAACACTTCCTATACCCACAGACATGGATGTAGTTGTTTCAATATCTGCTGGGTTACTTTTACTGGAGAAGAAGTCATACATTCCATGATCATGAACCAAGTTCTAAACCAATACATAAAGAGTCTCTTTTTACATCATTTACATATAGCTCCTCAATCCTCAACAGATCACAGAGAAACATAAACCATTGTAAAGAAATGTAAAAATTCAAACAGATTGATTTCTCAAATAACATTATCCTTAACTGGTATGGGTCATTCCATTCCAAAAATCCTGTTTTAATGATAAAATGTGAAATATGTTATATGTTTGTTTTGTTTTTTATAAACACACAGAAAACTGAAGATGTGCAATTAACCCTTACATACAAGTTTGACCTGTGTTTATTTAAAAACAAATAAAATAAAAATGTCTTCTTTTAATGTTTTACATACGATTATTCAAACATGTATTAATGACTGATTTAATTTATGAATGTGAATTGGTATAGAGACTAATTATTAGTCAGAATTTGAACAGTATGTAAGGGTTAAACTGAGAGGATAATGACTAATGACACTAATTAACCCATAGACCATCCCAAAATTTTTAACTAGTCATAATGTCATTATTCAGGAAAAACTTGGCAAAGTGACTGAAATAACTGAATAAATAATTAATGTATTATTTTTCATTGTCAAAGTAACTGTATAAATCAAAGCTGTGTTGTTTTGATTTTGGGACCCTTACCGTAGTTATCCTTGGCATCCCATTCATTGTTCCAGTGGCCGCCCCAGTCTCCCCCGACTCCACTGAGAACCGGCTCCTCTGGATCGTAGTTGTACTCCTCAGATTGTTCCTCTAAACTGTCTCTTCCCAGCCCATTCTCCGCCTGTTCCGGGTACTCCCAGAACAGTGGCCAGAACAGCTTCTTGTGGCTGTTGGCCCACTCTGAAGAAGACACTGACCAATCGTTACGCTGGCCTTCCTTGGCCAAATCCATCTCTACCTCGGTCTCTGTCTGCGTGTCCTCCACCACCTCAATGGTCACCTGAAAGGAGAAGAAGAGTATTTACTGCATACTGACAGGTGGAGGTTCAATACAAACACAATGTCTGCAGAAGGTTGTAAAACTGCTTCCACTCCAGCATACACAAGCAGGAAATTTACAGTATAACGTCATGTATCTACGCTCAATAACTGGCTTCGCTGGCTCAAAGCTGACTGCAATGAGCCAACAGTAACATCATCAAGCACAATTGCCCCTGTAATTTTATGAAGTAGCTGATTGCCATAAATTATCCGACAAAATGCGTTCACACATGACTGTCAAACAGCCATGAAGACAACTTCCTCTGCAGTTCAGTTACAGTACATTCCAACTGCACCCAATCAAAATGGGAGAATAACATCAAAACAGTAAAAATATTGCGATACAATCAGTAGCTTCAATCATCATTAAAACGCTGGTGACTTTTATGGCCCGACATTGCTTCGAGCAAAGCACTTTTTGGGTTGTCGAGGTGTGAAAGTGGTTAACTTTCCCCTCAAGTTCACTTTTTTCATTCCGCACACAACAGTTTCTGACACTTTTTTCTTGTGCACGACAAAGTGCAGCACCAAGAATGCCTTTGAGGAGACACAGCACTGTAATCTACATTTGTATGATTAATTGCGTTGAGACAACAAACTGATTGAGATCAGGCAGGCAGTGGGGTGCAGCCTAGAGGAGGCTATAAAATCAGCCTTTTAGCAGCCATTCAGAACAGCTAGAAACACTACTGTCTTTAGACATCATTGGACAACACTTCATGTAACTCATGTATACTGAAACCTTTAAGCTCCTGGTATGTTACTTTGAGGAGAATTTAACTGGTATTAGTTGATGTACTGCTGCATACAGACAAAACAGTCTCCTATAAATTGTACTTGAGTATAAGCATTCAGATACATAAATTACAATTTTACCATTTACTGACAATCCCAATCCAACCCCAAGCCCCCCCTTGCATTATAATGCTATTATATAATCATCACATCAGTGATCTTCAAATGACAATAATATTGTTTACCGCGATTATTTCTGAGACAATACATCGTCCAACAAAAGTATTTATTGTGACAGTCTTACTTGTGTTGCGTTTCATTAGTAAATAAAAATGACCCCCTCAACTGCAGTTCAAAAATGTTGACCACTACAACTAATATAAAGTATTTATTAATATGAATATACTAATTTATCTGCAACTAGGGTTAGGGTTAGGGTTAGGGTTAGGGTTAGGGTTAACCCAACAAGTAGAGACTGTTGTGAATGACAGCATTGTACAAGACAGTGGTGATAATATGTCATCAATGGACATGTTAAAATGTCCTTATATCTTCTTACAACATTATAGTTTATTGTGACCATGTTTATATGTAGCTTATGATAAATAAATAATGCCAAATAGGGAGACTTTCAGTGTTACTAATAATTGCCCTACAATGCAATGCAGAAAGGAAATGGAGCAGCTACTCACAGCTGCAGAACATTAAAACTAATTGGGTATGTTGTTGAGACAGCTAAAGGAACATCTCAGAGAAGAAGAAAAAAGTAAAATCTTTAATAATCTGCTGTTTTCTTTTTCTTATGTTTATTTCGCAGTCATTCCAAAGCCACAGTTTGATTGGTCTCCGTCATCATTCTGTGTTAGTACAGAACGATAAATTATGTTCACTAGTTGACATTTAGATTATAGTACATATAATACAGAGGAAGTATAGAATTTGAGACAGAGCTAAAGACATGAATTTTGTGCAAATCCCTTGTCAGACATGTGGTAAAGTGGCCGAGCAGATGAATTCATCTCATTGCTAAACCCACAGTAAACAGCTCTACCCTGATCCCCATGTAACAATAGTATCTGACATGTCGGTCTGATTATGACCCTCATGATTCCTGAGAAGGCTCCTTTCCAGAGGTAATGAGGGTTCCTGTTTGTTCACAGTCCTCGCCAATAAAGGAGTGCACAAGGCCAGTTACCAATAACGGAGTACACCTTTGTTTATAGGTGCATTTAAGTTGATTATATGGGTTTTGTCCAATCAGAGACTTGAAAACAAACACAAACTGACTTACTAACAGCCTATTAATGTCTTGACCTTCATTTATCACTTAATCATAAGAATCATTTCAAATGTATATATCCCATAACTGATATTTTATAAAATGTCTTCTTTCTAAATGTCTCAATAAATTAAAGGCCTGTCTCTAAAATAAATTTAATACAAAGAATTATGTAATATATAATAACTTTGCATGTTGGTACAAGCTCTCAGTTGTGATGAAAAAATGATGTCACACGTGTTTATTTGCAGATCAGATTAAGAGTGTACACTCCTTTTATGAAAGAGGGTTATTGTGCACCGGAGGAAGGGACAGAGAGAAACAGATGAGATATATAGTGTGATGGAAAGATGAACTGATAGCTGGTACTGACTATCTCTCTGTTTGTGTCTTCCACACACATGCATAGATGCACACACACACAAACATACACAGGTCTAGACAAAACCCAGGTTGCTTATGTTCCCGACTGCAACTGTTTATAAAGAGAAAGCGGCGGCTGAGGACTGAGATTCCAACATGATGCTGAATATCAGAGATCAGACAGAGGGGTAAACATCTGTCTTTGTAGTTCCCCTCTTATTCCTCATTTAATAACTGGGTATCAATAAGGTACCAAAACTCCAAATTCTTCTCAAATGTTTTAGAACTGATGTCTCTATCATGGCATCAACATCAGTCCATAGAATCAGGACCTATTGAAGCATTTTTAGACTGGACTGACTGTACAACATCAATCCATTTACAACCATGTGTTTGGCAAAGCTACACCAGCTTATTTTGCCCTTGAAGCCTAAATTAATTAATAATGCATGAAGTGAGAGAAAGGAGTGCTTAGAAGGCAAAACAAGACGCATACAATCACTCTCATGCATATTTGACTTTGTGCTGTTACAGCTTTTAAAAGTGTATTAAAAGTGATACAGAAATGCTTATAGGTCTGATCTAGCAAGATTGCCATTGTGACCAGCTTTCTGGTTGCATAATGTTTTGAATTAAAAAATCATTTCAAAACAGGGTGGGGGTTTCTGGCACAACTTCACCTACTTCCAAGGTGCATGGAGAAGGGGTCATCATAAAACAGTATTTAAATTGGGTATTTAAAAAACAGAAAATAAATAATATTTTTAAAATATATATACAAAAAATACCCAATTATGTGCATCTAAATATGTAACAGCTAATGGGTAATCTACCAAGGTGAATTGGGTATCATGTGACTTCAGGCCAATCATTGTCCCAGACAGGCAGGTAGGCAAGGAGAGTATCCAATAAGAGACATGAGTCGGGTGACACCATATTTGGTCCATTACTGCTTGTAATGTGTTTTACGATGACCCCGATGAAGGCCACAAGCTGAAACAGTCTATTAATAAAGTTGTTCTATAATGCAATTACATTTTGTTTTTTAAAAAAATGAATTAAAATTAATAAATTAGGCTACTGGGGCATATTTCTAAAATCTTGGCTATAGCATTTCTCCTCTCGCTTAATTTCTGTCACTTCTTTACTGTCAAAAAAGGGACGTAATGCTTGAAAAAAAAGTTATTAAAAATGTATAACAAAGTAAGATGAGTATACTGTATATCAATATCTACATACATTTGTTTGGCATAAACCAACCGTGCAGTAATTCATACTCTGTCTAATGCTTTACATGCTGGTATGTGCTACATGTATGCTTATATAACTCCACATCTGCTCTGCTCTTCTTTATAATACGATTTTCTTTGCAGTATCTCATTACTGTTATATATTGGTATCATAAAAGTTTCACATACTATAAGATTATTTTACTTTTTGCTTTTAACATGGAACCATGGAGCTCAGCACCAACTTCCCCTTGATTTCATTACTTGTACACACACTGATAAGATTTTGACTGTGAATCTCATTGTCTTGGACAGGCTCCGATCTTCCCCAGTCACCACCAGTGAATTCCAGTTAAAACAACATGAAAAAAGGGTAATTTTATCTGTGTCATACCAAAGGCAGAATGCTAAGACACAACACAAAAGAGCAGGCAGTCTTTCTTCATACCTGGATAACAGACTGGAATTCCTCCTCCTGTCCAACACAATTTTTTGCTTAAATCTATGCCACAAGTAAAGTTCCTCCATGCTTTCTTGTTAAGTCTACTCTGTCAGGATTTGGCTTCACAGTTGCACTAAAAAATGACCTTTGACCTTTTACATACAGCTCTCATATGTTTCATATTTTTCACTTATTCTTTTATTTCTCTGAACCTTGTGTAGATGTCTGAGGTTCATGAAGAAGTTTGAGCGCCTCGCTATTAAAGGTCCTGCGTATGGTAACCTAAGACGCTGCCCTGACTCAAACCAGCTGTACAGAACGATGGGATGTATGGGGCGAGGGAGAGAGAGATAAATAGTGTAGAGGAGAGAAGTTGAGGTGAGTGACCAGTTTCTTAATCTGGAACACCTGCGCTTCAGTGATGACATGAACTCTTCATGCTATGAGAAGAGTTATCTAAACCGTCTCCAAATGATACGAGGTGTTCAGAAAATGCTCACATCTCCACACTTGCACATTATCTACCTGGATGTTGGGGTTCTGTGAGCTCATGTCTGCATTAGCCAGCTCCGGGAAGTTCCTCAGGTCCAGGATGAAAGGCTCAGGGTCCTCTTCCGGTACAGGAGGGGGGATGACACCGTGATGACGGGGCTGGGACCAGCGGTTTCTTGACCTGGGGGAAGACGGACCTGAGGGCAGTGTCTGCAGAAGGTTCTGCTGCTGGAGCTCCTCCAGACTCTGCTGATCCTCTCCATGTCTCTTCTCTGCCATCACCTGAGAAAGGACAGAAGACATAGGATTCAAACTTCTCTTCTATTTTTCTTTCACACACACATCAAAAATATGAGAAATAGAATGACCTGTGAATAGAGAAGTGTGTTAAAGGTGCTACATTACATTTTTGACCACTAAACTGTGATGTGAGCTAATGAGCATTTCCTTGTATTATTTGATCTATTTGAGCATTTCTGCCAAGTGCTTTATATTATGAGCAGTGTAAACGGTCAAAATATGCCAAAAACAACATTACTTGGCATTTCCAGTACAGCTATACTGTTCTGCACTATGGGTACAGTTTTTGGTCTTTAATGGCATATGTATGTTTTTACTATATGTTAACTCTTCTTTATCTTGCTGCTGGGTTTTGACTTCAAATCTTAACGGTGGAGAAAATTGCTGCTTCATTGAGGAGATATTAATGGCTTAAAGTTTAAGTCCTTAGGATTTTTCTAAAATCAGACCCAATGTTTGATACTATGTAATGACTTCTCTATATAGTAGCTTTTATTGGTAGTAGCAAAGTCCACCATCCCCCTGATGGATTCAGATTCATTTCAATGCACAAAGGATTGACATGTATACAATGCATGCATGTGATCTCAACCTCTAAATTGATAACAGCCCCACTGTTCACTGTTTGCTCTTTTTACACTGTATCAGTGGTATGATAATGTTGCGTTCATGTCATATTAAAGTTATTGTTATTACTAGATTCCAACTTGTAAACAGTGTTGAAGTTGTTGTTATGATTGGAAAACTTTCTGAATGTTCTGATATAGCTGACTTGGCATTTCATAATACAGATATTCATGAAAGTCTGGCAAATGGAGATGCTTCATGTCAGTCACAGTCCATCTTTCAAGGAGATCAAACCCACATTTACTGGATATAAGGTTGACCTGTCTGAGTTGTCCTGAGATATGAACACTCATAAGTTTTAATATGGGAATCCAATCTCTACCATTCATGGGTCCTTTTTGGCATTTTTGTATGAGAAGCTGCAGATGAAAGGCAGCATACCTGCAACTCCTCAGCAAGGTAATCTACTTAACTGAATGCTGCTGTTGGGCAGAAAACCATGACACAAGTTTGTTTGGCTTTGCTCATAACACATACACCAGCTACTCCCTGCTGTATTTCTAATAATGTATCATGCTCTGCTTTTGGATTTAATGACTTAATAACTAGCTTTGCAAGACAATCCTACACCAACACCCTAAGAGGCATCTCAAATGTGCATGTAATGTACAGAATGAAGCTGTGGGTCTGTCCAACACTGATTACATCTCCAACACTCAGCTGAGTAACAGCATGAACAAACACACAATGAACACTGTACATTGTTTTAGTTCTTCCCCTCTCTGTGAGTCATGAACTGAAGCATGAGACTTAAGTGATGTGGGTATTTGTGCTAAAAGGAAAGAAAATATATAGAACAATTACAACTGATTGACTGGGCTGGTGTTCAAGAAGCACATGTTGCTGCAAATGCTATTTGAGAAGAGAAGACAAGAAAAGAAAAGACAAGAAAAGATAAGAGAAGAGAAGGCAAAAAAAGAGAAGACAAGACAAGAGAAGAGAAGACAAGCAAAGAGACAATTATCACCATCCTGATGACGCCAACTGAAATTTCCGTCATCCAAAAAATGTTATAGTGTCAAGGAATCAATTTAAAGGTCAGGATAGTCATGAAACAATTAAATGGGCACATACCAAGCAAAGGAAGAAATAATTTTCCCATCTGTCTGCCCATGACTTAATAACTCTGCCAGTTCGCTGTGTTTTTGGCGTGATTGTTAAACACTTTGCCATGAATGATTTGATGTGAAACCCAAGGAGTGAACATCAAGCTGAATACCATTGTGTTTGCCAGGGCACTTAAGTTCTCTTGTGTAGATGAGGATGTGTGAGTGGACGTTTCCCCTCTCCCTGACCTCTCGCAGATCTCCCAGAGAAAACTGACAGCCGCTCTTGGAAGAATTTATTTAGTCATTCAAGAAGACCCTCCAAAGCATTTTTAGCCTTTTGTAAAGTAGGGCCTGGGAAGATTATTTGACTAGTCTAGGGTTGGGTTCCAATCAAGCACCGTTTGGGTAGACGATGAAGGGTCTTCTTGAGAAGGGATGGGACAGTTGCCATAACATATCAATGGTTCTGCTATTTAGTCAGTGATGTTTTGATCTGGATCTTGTCCAGTTGGCAAAACACCAGTATTCTCTACGCTCCAAGACTAATGAATCTCTTATCAAACCTTTTATCTCTCCTTGTTGCTTATTACGAACAAAGAGTAAAGTAGAAAACACTCAGGTAGCAGGCTTAAGCTGACTTTTTACGGTTAAAACCAGCAGGAGATTAGATGAGCTATGTAATGGGTACCATTAATTCTCTAACAATCATAATTTGAGCTGTTAGAGCTGTTTGGATCATGTGCTCTCTGCAAACCAGTCTCTGAACTCAGCTGAAGGTTGTTTGTAACAAGAAACATCACTTCGTATTACCATGCTCAGGACATCTTTAACCTTCATGGTTTGGGCCAGTTAAATTGAATTATGGATCATTTTCCTCCTTGGTACCATTTATTTGGGCAGATCTGACCACAGCAATGGTACTTGGGTGCAGACCAAAACAACTGAGAGACCCTTTTGAGCTGGCATGTCCAAACTATTCCATAAAGTGCCTGCAGATTTTTGTTCCAACCAATCAAGAGCACACGATCTGACCAATCAATTGTCTGAAGATTGGGATCAGTTGATTGAATGAGTCAAGCCAGTGTCTGGTTGGTTGGAATGAAAACCAGCAGCCACATGGCCCCCTAACCCTGTTTTAGAGGAAGTAGCTGAGGTTCCAAGCGAGCTGAGCTGATACTAAATGTGACGTCAACAGACTGCCGGCCACTGACTGGTCAGAGAGTCTTCACTGAAAGGGTCATGTGCTGTCCCACATGAGAATCAAACATTTTCAAGTATCGGCAACAACGTTACAGCCTTTCGGCTCAATTTTCTTGCTTTGTGTGTGACAAAAAGCCACATACAGCAGCAAGTACACCATCGCTTCCATGTCCTCCGTTGTTTATGTGTTTGTGTCACGTATAAAATGAAGTCACGGCAGTTCTGCGCAGCTGTGCTATGACGATCCCACCCACGTTGAGTAGGTACTGTAATGGAAGAGATCGTTCCTGGTACCAAACCGAGTCAAGCCAAGTAGTGCTAGCATTGTATAGTGGAAAAGCGCCATATGTCACCTGGTTTATAGTGATATATTTTAGTGATGTTTTTTCTTTATAAAAATAAACCACATTAATGGGAAAATACAGGTTTACCAACCCATTCCTTGTTTTGGACCAGAGCAAACCAGCTACAGGTTTGAAAATGCCATCTGAGCGTTTAGTGGATGATCTGTGTTTGTAGTTCAATAAAACCAACAGAATGGTGATTCTTCTCTAGAAAGATTATCTAACTCTGTGTATCAAGCCAATTTCAGGTGGAAGTCCAGTTTAAATTGAATGTACATAATATCCATATTTTAAACTTATCAACATTAACAGCTCTGCATCAGGACCTTCAGTATTTTGAGCCATTAGCTCATGAAAAAGTATTTATTTCAATATGTCAGATGCAGTTAATCAACATTTCATATCCTATAGTGTTCATTTTGTTTTCAGGTTGTGTCTGATTAGGCTACTACTAAAAACTGTTAATGCATTGTCATCTAGAAAAATGTCATTATACTTCTTTGAGTTTCAGTTACATAAAAATGTACTTATACCTGTTAAAAGATAAGGATTTGAAGGTTTTCTGATTCAACAATCATGTCAGTCACATTTTGTGAATCATTAGCGTTAAAAGAGTCCCCAAGCCCCTCTTCTTTAGTATAACAAGAATGTTGGATAACAGCTTTAAAAAACATTTTAAATCCCTGGTGGTTTTTCTGCATCAGGTGCAGAATTTTACATGAGTGTATTTAGAATGGAGAATATGGACATCACGTGTACGGTATATAGAGTTGCTTGTATGAGCTCTTAGTATAAATTTGTGCTGTGAAAGCACTAGCTCGTGTTTCTTCATTAAAACCCACAAACGCAAAGAACCCAGTGCTTACACACGACCATCACACAAAGCATACATTCTGATGCATAGATTAAAATATACAGTTTCATCTTTACCTCATCTAGGGTGCAGGACATTTGAGAGCCATCTATCCCACACAGCCTATTCCACAATAAAGCACGCAACTTAAACTTGAACTGGCTCAAGAATTTGACGCCCTCTGCAAAATGTGGCATCAGCTTCAGCGTGCCTCTCGGGAGGGAGTGGAAGGGATGACTGTCCATTCAGGATTATTTGGTTTAAGCAGTAGCACCTCCTCCTCCAGGTCCCCTGTGATTTTTAAATGTATGTGCCCCCTCCAAACCACACTCAGTGTTTCCCCCGGTCATATTTTTGCTCCAGAGTTTGGATAAGTAAAGTGGCTGTTTGTGTGTAAAACTCCAAGTTCATATTGCAAACCTGGACCAAGTCAGGCTTCAAGGCTCCCTGTGAGCAACATGAACCCAGCCGCTTGCTTTAATGAAAACACAGAGCCCAGACTGAGGGTAAAGAGACAGGGTGGAGAAAAGTGGGGCCAGAAAAAGACCTATGCAGATATGTGTGTATTTATATCTATAGAGTGGTGTAATGATACACTGACTTCATGGTTAACTTTTCTGTAAAATACAGGATTTTTTCAGTTTACTGTTCTCAGTGCTTTTCAGATTTTTGCAGTTCATTCATGAAAGCACACTGTTCATTGAAGTTCTTGTGAGTCAGCTACATGCATCTCCAGTGGGTAGGAGTAATACTTGGTCAGTCATCTTGATGAGCTAACTGTGAAGTCTGAGGCTGAGGCTGCCAGCATCTGTAAAGCCTCTGCAGGCACTGAAGCAGCTGTGGATGAAGCCAATCTGAAATAAACAAGACCAAAGCCATGCTAGGAGCCCTGAAAGGCTGCAATTTTCATTACACAGCATGATACAAAATGATGAATAGGACTAAAATCATACAGATTTTCTTTGGTTACTTTCACGCTTAATAGTTTGTTTTAGTTAGCCAAGACCAAGGAAAAAATTATACCTTGTTGCCTTTGAGCCTAAAATGCTAACATTTTAGATCAACAATCACAAAATCCTGTGGTTGGCCGGGTTATGACACCGTTTACACCACAAACAAACCACATCAGGGTTCGCTAGGAAGCGGACCAAGAACCATATTTAAAGTGGTGTAAACCAACAGCTTTCACAGTGACTTTATTGTGCCAAACATCCAGCAATTTTGTTAACTGACAACTCAACAAATATACCCGCTTTACACAGGGACTGGACTGAACTTCGATTCAATGTCACTCTCAAGCTCAGTTTTTTCAGTTCTTACAACACCTACTCCCATCACCTCCTGTGGTTACAGCTGAAGAAGTGCAACAATAAGAATGCCACTGAAAAGAGATTTGTTCAATTCATCACCAGTGGTTGGAAAAATACTTTGCTGTAATTCCACTACATTTGGTGATAACTAGTAATGCGACTTACTTACTTTCTCAATTAAATAACACAATTACAATTGCTGAAATTTAAATGGCCGTGTTACTCGTTACTTTTGTCTTATGTGAAAATGGTGGAAATCTACTTTATGAGCTAACGTCGTCCAACCTTATGGTGGTGCAAGTGAATCAATCAATACCGGTCTGGTAACTGTTTAGAAGTCAGAAAACCAATTTTAGCTAGGTTAGCCATTGATAGCAATACCAGTTGATAAAACAACTTTCACAAAGTTGATGCACAGTGCTACCATCTTGGATTTTGAGGTCGAGACCCGTGAGGTTCGTCTGACCTTCTGAGTAGGAAATCCGACTTCAGGGGGCATTCCAGTTGAAATTTCCAACTGGGAAATTGAAAATTCTTCTGAGTACAGTTGGAACGCACCATTAGCTTACCCAATGGCCAGTTCATTAACTTTGAACTTGCTGTCCTGAAAATACGGACAGTGTATTTTTTCCTCCTTGAGATCAAGGACAAAAACGTGTTTTGTGGTGAACTGTAATCTATGGACTGGTGTGAGAACTTTATCCACATCAAAGAAACAGCCTAATAAAACAACACACTTCTACAAAGCTAAGTCGTAGAAGACCCCAGTGCTAATGGTAACATTATTGAGATTCTCTGTCTAAGCAGGTTGATGTGAGGTTTGCTTCACCTGAAGACCACATGGGTTGCACCTACAGTATTATAATCCTCAGTAAATTAGTATTTGTTCACAACCACCAGTATTGCTGCTGCAATGTAGTAACAGTGTAACATCCAGAGGTTCTCAGAGAAACTCCGCTGTGTACTGTTAATGCATCTTGACATGTCAAATTGCAATAAGTGATTTATGATGGCAAAATGCTGTGAAATTGACCTTATACGCCGCATTTAATACAAGACATGTGCCCTTCCACCTCTAAAAAAAGAGGAAAAGAGTATACACAGGAAGTGATGTGACAATTTCATACTGCAAACGCAATAATGGAAAAGGGAAAAATATCTGCATGAGAGTGAATTCTTTTTTTCATGGCAAGAGTTACTTGGAGCTAAATTCAAGTCAGTGAAATGTTGCTCCCTCATCTGCTATTTAGGAACACTGTCCGCCTGAAGTTAGTTGTAGCTTTGTTAAATTAGTGCATCAAGTTTATTCATTTAACACTTTTTGGATCAAACATCAGAAAGTATTTATTATGAACGTCATTTGGCAGGTGGGTCAAACATAAGAAAGTACTTATTACAGACTTCATTTGGCAGGCAGGTGTGTGTGTGTGTGTGTGTGTGTGTGTGTGTGTGTGTGTGTGTGTGTGTGATTAATTGTAATGATATTCCTGAGTTACAGCTGCATTAATGCATTTTGGATTTCTTCCACTCTGGAACAGAACTCAATAACAAGCACAAAAACACACATTTACTTGGAAGGATGATATGGAGAACATGCTAGCGAACTCTTGCCTGTGTACACATCCAACAGACAGCTAAATACTTCACTATGTTCACCATCTGGTTGCTAAATGTGTGTGTCTGTTGCTAAATGCTGGGCAGCTAGTGTCCAGTGGCTTTATCAGAGGTTTTCGCTGAACTCCCGTTATGGCTCGAAACACAGTTGACAAGAGCAGTAAGATTGAGCCAATCAGTGCCAATATTGATAGATATTGACAGGTGCTGCTTTGAGTAATACTACCAGTGTGTATGTCAAGAGCCATTGTGGACTGAAAGTCAGTGTCAACTTTTACTAAAACTCCCCCAAATTAAACCACAAAATACATAGTAATTTTCCACCTGGCCCACATATAGAGTTTTCTGATCTGACTCCTTGATCAGCAGGATGACATCATGTGTGCCTTCCAAAACCATTACAAATCACTGTTGGAAAAATTCATTAGTTTCTTCTGATACCACTATGTTTGAGGTCTTTAGTTGTAGGCACAAAATTGAACTGCATTAATAACCTCTTCAAGATCAGGGGACTTCCGTAGTCATCAAGTTCCAGTAGGAAATGAGAAGTCTAATGTCGCACTACTTCCTTCTTTGCTCCAGACAAACTACAGTCATAATGACTGTGGCTGCTAAAGAGCTCTGCCACTTGAATGTAAACATATGTCGATTTTTGGCATTTTCTGAAATGACTGATGCTGTCGTTCTTCTACGGACAGTCTCAACTGCTGCTACGCCCTGTGGGAAAAGCACACTCTCTGGACTCCTTTGAATTTGTTTGATTATGAACAATCATACCTATTCTTCTTAGTATTATTATTATCATTATTATTATTATGCTTGCTGTCAAATTTTTCCTGTAAGGAGTAACAAATGAAACAATCCTGTATGCGCTCTTGTGGTTTCTCCTACAAGATTCAAGGCAAATCTTGACCATTACTGGTTTCCCAAAGCCCAAGGTGAGATCCACAAATATCTTGTTTCGTCTTGACCAGCAATCCACAACCCAAAGATATTCAGTTTCCTGTCATAATGGACTAGAAACCAGAAAATATCCACATCTAAGAAGATGGAATCAGAAGCTTGGGACTTTTGTTCCTATAGTTGGCGATTGATTCAATAGTTGGCAAATAGTGGTTTAATTGCCATTGTAGCTCTAAATTGGGCATTTAAAAAAAATCTGATCGAGAGAACATTTGAGGGACATGAATTTCAGTGTTCCTCTGCAATTTGTATGAATAATAAACAAAAATCTAAAGAGAAGTCTACATATAACTGACTTCTGTGTGAAGAATGTACAAAAACAAGGAAAAAAGGGGGCAGTGGCTGCTTACTTGTAACCAAAAGTACATCATTGATTAACATGGTCAAATCTAAAAATCTACAGGCTTTCACATAGCCTCTGAGCTGCAAGAACTTTGATCCCTTTACCTGCAGTAAAACCCTGACAACACAATAATTCTGAAACAAAAGTGGAGCAAAATTTCTTGTAGAAAACGTGAAAGTGAGACACTCTCCTGATGCAAGTGAGCAAGACGGACAAGAGGAAGCAGACACAAAGAGAAAGAGAGAATGGGGAGTTGGAGAGATGAGTGTGAATCAGAGGATGTAATGGGACTGGTTTTAACATTACACAGCTCATTGGATACAGTGTATGATTACTGCAGAGCAGAGGTAACACACTTCACAGCCGTTTTAATTTAGTTAAGACGGTTTAAAAATTAAGCCCGTGTCCATCAGTGTTTGTTAAAAACTTTAACATGACTGAACAGATACATGTACATTACACCCGCACTGCATCATTAAACTCATATAGCTCAAGTGTAATTTGATATATGAATATGTATATCCCAGGATTGCGATTTATTATTGGAGGATGTCAGTATCAATAACAATAGCTACATGGTGTATGATTATTCTACAATCAATAACTTGCATGTATAAAGCAAAACGTTTCAAATGTCAAGAGCAACACACTCATAAATGCAGTAATATTGCATTTAAGTTTCATTACTTTGAACAATTACAGTCTAGGCAGCATTTGAATAGTAGAATTATTTAATGTACCTCAATATGGGACACAGAAGCATTTCTGTCTCTGGCAGCAGTCTTCTTGAAGTTAGTGGGAAATCCGCTGACTGACACCGACAGCACGCTGAGGACCAGCAGCCACAGATGCGCCACTTCCCTCCGCTGCATCTTTACTAAAACTCTGCGCTGATCTTCTTCCAAAGAGGCAAGATACAAAACCCTTCAGCCAGTATCCTCAGATGTAATAGAAGACTTCAAAAAACATCAACAAGAAAGGAGGAGAATACATCAGAACGCGGCACACATGTGCGTCTTGTCCGTGCGCTTCTTTAACGCAGCGAGTCCATCCTGCTCTCCTCTGATATCTGTTAACATATAATACCTGATAGCCGCACTATGTTTAATGCACGTGTCCATAACATTAAAACCGACGTTAAGAAAATTTAACATGCCCCTCGGGATTCCAATTCAACTCTCCCCGCAATGCACCGACAGCCCTCAAGGGTCCCCGCTGACTTCCACGGCTCTGCGTGGGGACTGAACCACGTCCACAAGGTTTGGAGATCCTCCTCCACTAAAGCGACATCGAGTCGGTCACCGATTCCTCTGGTTGCAATCCAGTTTGTAGTATTGGTTTAAAAGGAGCAACCCCCCTCTGCCCTGGATGACGCAAAGAAGGGAGGGTAAACTCGTTTAATCAGCCAATTGACAAAACCAGACAGAACAGATAAAACCCCAACAGCTTGAACCAGCGTTATTTCAGTTTCCTAGCTGTAGGACGGTGAGCCGTTTAAATGTTTTATGAGTCAATTTATTCAATTTAGGTATTTGCCTGATACTTTTAGCAGCACGCTACAGTGCTTATAAGCAACATGTGCACATTTTTTATTGATAATAATATTAATTATAGACTTCCAATTACTACAACACCAAGAATGACAATTATAGGCACTATAATCACTATTTGCACTTATGGTAACATATTTAAGCTTTATGTGTCACTGAGTTTACAGAGTATGGTCATATGGTTATATGGTCTGAACTGAACATATAAATATTGAACAAATGTATTCAATATTTAGTCATAATTAAAGGCGTTTAAAATTAACAATATTTTTTTTAATGTGATAATTATGATGATAGGCCTTTTGCCAGTCAATGGAACTCTTCATCATCATCAAGGTGGCAATAAAGTCAGTCTTGTTTCTCAGTGCCCTGCTTTGAACAGCATTTAACTAACAGAGAATTTATGGAAGGACTGGGTATTTGTACTCAGTACATTTAAGGTATCGACCGAAATAAATCGATATGAACGTCTCCCGTGAAACAATACCTGCAATTGTTTCTTTTTGCACCTAGAGCTTGAAAATATGACTATTTGTATGGATTTGCTCACAGCCAATCAATGCAAATGTTCTTCAACTAATAAATATTAATAATTTGATGACTTTCAAAATTCCTTTTCAATTCAAATCATTTAGATGTGGAGGAGTGGTCGCATTTTATGCAATTTAATGCTTCTATTCACATGATGGGTATGGAATGAAGTACTCAGTTGGTATCAATATCACTTTAAGGGTACTTGGGTACTGGTATCGTAATTTGTTAGATGATACCCATTCATTTAGCGTCATTTTTCTGACTGTTGTTTTCACTTGTTTTGTTCTCCACCAACATCCTGAGACAAATTGTTAGTTGTGTCTAGCATTTGCTTCTACGTTTATCAGAGCTTTTTCACTGAAAACTATCTGCTGTAGCTAATGAGGTTGATGTGAATGGTGAGACTAAACCAAACAGCAAGGTTGCAAGTTGTAAAAACCAAACAATTAGCTGTAAGATGATAAAACTCTGTAGAGCTGAGGGGAACTGCAGAGTCAAGTGATAATTCTCTGTGGTTTCATCAATTTGAGTAACACCTTTCACATTACAGTCATTTGAGTCATTGTCAACATTAGAATCTTGAATAGTGCAGCTGTAAAAACAAATATGAACAAAAGTTATAATAATGTTTTGCTAAATTGAGGCTGCATTAAATTATTTTTTGACCATTTGGGGATAATCATATAGAGTCTGGTTCACTCGCTTGCTATCTATTGTTCAAATCTAATCTATACTGTCAAATATGGACAGCCCTTGTGAATGTAGCAACAGCAGCCAAACTGAAATGGGGTGAACTTTCTACTCAGTACAGACTCGTTTACCCTGTAAATGTCATGTGCCTTATTAATGTCATGTGAGTGATTGGGTCTTTTACATATGGGCTTAGACTACATGTTTTCATTTTATCTTTTGGTTTGCATTATTTCCACACTGGCTAGACGGACCGATTGTGACACAAAGATGAATCAATTCCAAATCACTTGGAAAGAAGTCTATCCTCTAAAATCAGATTCTTGCATGCACAATCATTTTCAGTTTCACTCATGACCAAGAACATTAAAACAATGCATATTTTAACTGCAGTTGTCTGTAACTTTATGTACCTTTAAGGCAAGAGTCGAAGGATGATTATCATATGTTGTTTGTCGTTATAACAGCTAGAACAACAAACAATGAATGTCATTTACTCTTGGCCTCAGGTGACTCCAATGATTAACAGTCGTTACAACAGCCAAGAGTACTAAGGAGTGGTATCAAAAACTTTGATTGATATTGATCAATAACCACACAGGGGTTAAATACCCGGGACTCCCCGTCAGTTAGTTAGAAATGCAAAATGTCTGTCCAGCTGTCCTCAATTCAATGTTCCTTGGATAACCATGATGTGGATGACTGAGAATTTTCACAGGTGATTATCATATGTATTGGCTTGGTTTCTCGTCACTACACCGATACATGTACCAACTGATTACAGAACAACAGCATGGAGTATGTGGTCAATGGCTGCACTTAACACCTTTCAGTGAGAGAAGTACTTGTAATTAGGTGTAATAGATTCCAGCAATTATCATAAATGGTCTAGAATCATATTGAATGTATGACTTACAGAATGCAACAAAGTGTAGTATTTGAAATGAATTCAACATGTAAATAAATTAAT
Organism: Scomber japonicus; assembly: GCF_027409825.1. NCBI lineage: Eukaryota > Metazoa > Chordata > Actinopteri > Scombriformes > Scombridae > Scomber > Scomber japonicus. Next base: position 26,410,014 of record NC_070593.1, on the reverse strand, counting down.
GACACACAATTCATTATTTTGTGACTGTTTATTGACTGTACAATATTACTGATCATTATTTGAACATAATAGAACGCTGTAAAGAGGTTTCCAATGCAGAATAAAACAAAATGATTATACATACTTTTTATTTGTTCCTAGAAGAAAAAAAATCCTTCTTTCCTGGCTTAGTGTGTGTGTTGCAGCACTTTGAGTCAATCCAAAGTTGCCTTTCCGTGCCTAGGTGAAGCTTTTAATGTAAAAATATATATCTCTAGTCTCTAGACTTCTCCCTCTAACTCATCTCAAAGAAAAGTGCTGACAGAAGTTTTATTAACTAAACATTAAGAAAACATTTGAGATTTAAAACTCAAGCCCTTGGCATTTTGGTTCTGTCAAAAACTACACAATTAAATGAAAAGAAAGAAATATACTATTGTTTAAAAGCTGTTTCATTAATTCCTGCAAGCCTGCTTAATATTTTCTGTGCAGACTGGACCTGTACCAAAGGATGGTGCTTTGTTCACATATGGAATATAATGGAAACCAGTGCCATTAGTTAAAATGAGACATTACAGAAGGTTAATCATCACATTTTGGCAAACATATGACTATAATCTGCAGGCTGCAAATTCACAAAGTGTGTCACAACAACATATGTTATAAAAAAAATCCATTAGTTAATGAGAAACATGACTACTGAAGCTGCTTAAATCAGAATATGGATGGCATTAATTTAACACATTGCACAAAAGTACAAATCACACTTTTACTCAGTATTATAGATGTGAAAGAAGAAGAATACATATGATAGCAACACTAGAGCAATGGAGTCCTGAAGTGACAAAAGATAGTACAAGGTGATCAGATAAATCAAAAGGTGATGAATTAAATAATTGTAATGCAATGTAAAAAAACAACCTTTTCCTTTAACTCCAATCAGCTGATGAAATAACTTAAAATTGATGTAATGTTTTAGCACATTTCCCTGTTTTGCCAAAGTAATATTTCCTATATTCGTCATGCTTCTATGATAATGAGATGGGTGTGTCCATGTATATCCAGGACAGGGATTGGTTCAGGGTGAGAATGCTAGAAAATCAGTGGTTAAGTCATAAGCTTGTTATGTCAAATACTGCTAGCTAAACACTATACCATAAATAGAACTATGTGAGCTAGTAGATGTCATGTTAATAATCCATACACTGTGCTGCATAATGGTATAACATTGCATTGGATACATCCTTGTAACCATGGCTAAAGCATTTGAATCAGGAAGCTAATGTCAACATTAACATGAACTTCCCAGCCAGTTATCTTTTGATTTGTGTGATAACCTTCTCCTGCTTATTGTCCATTTATGTGGTTCATTACTGAACTGGTAAAACTAATCTTTCTGCAAATGAAACATCCTTTTCACAAATTGTTTTAATAGGCTTTACATATTTTTAAACTCATATTAATCATAGGCTACAAATTTCAGTTTTTAGCATTGCAACCACTGCATGCAACTTCCAGGTGTAACTACGTAATTACACACCTGAGCTGGGTGCACATTGGCCTTTCCCTCCTGGGCACTACATAGTTCTATTTTTGTTTGTCTTTTTTACCATGGCAATGTTGTTTTTATAGTGAAAACGTATGTTCTTGGTTTGGGTTTAGTCCAAATCTCATTAAGTCTATTTTTTCTTAAAACCACTGAAAACCGAAATCTTTAATCATGCACACCCTGTGCTCTGAAATGAAATGTGTATGTACTCCTGCCAAGAACAGCCCACAACAAGCCACAGGAGATTCATAGCAGAATAACAATGGGATGAAACACCTTCAGAATGTACTTGTCATTCATTATATTCAGATAGTCTTTTAGCATGTTTTGTATTTGAATATAGCACTAATAGTGTATTGTATTGTTGTAATATACACAAGATCTGCTCAGTGACAGAAGCAGCACTGTACCTTCTGACCATGTGTTGTATGTGATGACACACATATCAATATACTTATATTGGTGAGAGGCTGCTACAGTTTGCTGTACATAGTGTTCATATCATTCCTTCCAGTTACTTATGTTGATGTTAGCATCTTATTACAGAGTTGAGCTCTCCCTTGAATGTTTTGTATTTGATAAGCAGGTGCTCAGCAGCAGGGCTACTCTTGAGGAAAGTCAACTGCATATAGACTATTTTCTCTCCATAACTGTGTAATGTTGCTACTGATGTGGTATTATAGGGCATTGTAATTTTAAATTTGCAATACACAATTGAGCCACTAGATGTCGCATTTTAGTACCAACATCTTGGACCAAAACAAATGTGTGTGCAGTTCAGTCAAAGTTGGAGGTAAAAGGAAAAACCAACAACTCACAAACTCAGATCAAACTGTCAAACAAGGCAGTGCTGGTCAAATATGGATCAAGATTATGTTACTGCATTGCCTATTCCTGGCCTCAAATGTTTAGCTGTATTTTGAGAAAGTTTGTGACATGACCAACATCTTGGAAACAGACATGGAGGACGCAAAGGGACTCATGTGCACTAATATGCACACTCACATGCACTAACATGCATGCATGGCCAGTGCGGCTACCAAAACAAAGACCAGAGAAACTAGGATAACAACACACACACAGAGAGGTAGTGTGGCTTAAGTCTCTGCTCTGGTTACCATTAGTCCACTATGTCTTTACATGGCAAAGAGTTGTTTGCTGACATCAAATGAGGCTAAATTTGCTTCATTACACCTTTAATTGGATGACTAATTACACTTAGATCTTTATCAATGCAACTGTAATTTCACTTTAGCTTGATAAGAGTTATTTGCTACACTTACCAACCTGTTGTTTTCATGTCTGCTCTCAAATGTGTCATTAATTGAATTTTAAGTAACTTTTGCAATAAGGATTTCACCAGATTAAATTGAAATTGATACCAATCTGAGGTGAGCTAATCATTGGTATTTGTCACTTTGTTAGTTATACTAAGCTAGGCATTAGTTTCATATTTAACATACAGACATGAGATTAACTCAGCACTAAGGAAATAAGCACATTTCCCAATTTAACAAACTGTTCCTTTAAGCTGAGTGGGATTTTTGAACAATGTTTGTTTAAAAAGGTTAAGATTGAGTTTTAAGTGTTTCTGTTTTTGTTTTTTCCTCTATTTTTTTTCACTACTCATTTCTTCACCATCTTATGCAAAAAAAGTGAGTAAAGAAAAAAAATCCCAACCCATACATGTTTACAGTATGATGAAACTTCCATAATAACAACAAAGGGTACGATGTGAAAGTGGATAAGAACCTGAAAGTCAGGGTGCTTTGAGAAAAGAGCAGAGGTTACGGAACAGAGGAAGAAGACAAGGCAGGTGAACAGCTTTCAGTGCACTTAAATGGAAAGGCTTTGGAAGACACAGATTAGATGTCTGTTTCATGTGTTGCCAAAAGCAAGACAAGGGCCAGGGCCAGCACTTACATAAACCAGGAGATGGAGTAGAATAGATGGACGGTGACCGAAAGAGTTAAGTTTACAGTTACAATGGATACACAGTCGAAATAAATCCTCATTACTTGAAAAATGACTTCGAATTAAGACTTAAAACTCACTCAATGTAATTTTAGCTAAGCTGGAGCTCACTGTCAAATACTGGAACCACCCTGCCACTGTGTCGCCCTTTAACCTATAGGTCAGACTATCAGAGTCACTCAAAGACAGTTCAAACTAGACTACCGGCCCTGAGTAAATACTTGGTAGATGTGAGCATTTGGCAATAAGGTATCACAGAGTCCTACACCAGGTCTGGTACCCACAACAAGTATAAATTCAAGATGCAGGTGGGCAGCTCATGTAACTAACAGGAGAATGAATAAATGAAAGAATTTTGTTTTTTAAATTGTTTTTTTCAAGTTTTTCTTCTAAACCATATGAATCTTATCATGCCCAATCAGTTGCCATAAATTGTTTTATTGCACAACCTTTCGCCCCTCAATTCACATCTGGTCACTGGTGAGACAGTGATGTAGGCTAGCAGCCAAAGGACCAAAATGGATGACCTAAAAACAAAAATAGCCGGTGGTGACTACAAAATTGTAAACAATACATCGTCAAAGGTCGAGTTAGACACATGGGAAGTTTGGTGTGCTCAGTAATTGAGAATAACATTGTCAGTGGAATTTGTTGCTCTTAAAAAGTGCCAAAACAAAGAGGGTTAGGGTTAGCTTTTGATAGCCTCAAACTAGGCACATTAACAGCTTCAGCAGAACAGGTGCTACATCAATCGATTCTTTCCCAAGAACACAACCTTCAAGCCGCCAAAACAGGAGGACAAAGAGGCCATAACCCAGTTTGCAGGGAAATTTGCTGTTATATTTTATATTTTCTAATTGAAGCAATGTGGTCAGACATCTGGTTAACTTAAGGCTGTTGACAAATTGCACAAGCACTCTAAAGTGAGGGACTATGTAGCCTATATGTTTACTTACAGGTTTGGGTCAGGTGTGAATTTGATTTAGAGATACTTGCAGTTGATGCATTGGTTCCGGTACGGAGCTCTGCAGGTGCAGGTTTGAATTGAAAATTGGACCCTTGCAGGACTCTGAGGTATCTTCTGATTCTATCACAACAGCAGACTGTAAATCCAATTAGAAAATGGAGCTTAGTGTAAGCTTGCTAGTTTAGCGTATCTGCTAGATTCATGTTTCTCCATCAGTGACTCATTCTTCAGATGCTTGGATACCAGCCGACTAGTAACATCCAGTTATATTCATACAACAGCTCCTTCCACTAGCTTAGCATCCTTCATAAGTACTAAGCTTTGGTGACTGTTGACTTTATTAAGATCTGACCTATGTGTTTATGAGGTTGCTCAGATTCGTTGAGAGTTCCCTATGCTAAACTAAATGTTTGATTTTGGGGACATTTTGATACAAGGCCTATGGGATATCTAGACATCTGGCATTCAGACTAATAACTATTATTAAACAGCTTTTGACAGGCTGTGGCTCAGGAGATAGAGTGGGCATCCACTAATCGGAAGATTGGCGATTTGATTCCTGGCTCCCCCTGTCCAAATGTCAATGTCTCCTTTGGCAAAGCCTGGTAGCTAGCTGCCATCAATAAGGTATGAGAGGCATTGTAGACAAAAATTACTAGAAAATGCAGTCCATAATAACCCATATTCTTTGAATGTTAAAGCACGTAATATACTATATAACACATTATCATAACACTATCTAACTATTCTATTCTGAAGGTCAAAGGTCCATATCGGAAGTCTTTCATTCCAATGGATGCAACTTCAGTACATCCCTGACTTTCTCTAATTACTATATTATTGTTTTCCTATTACATTTAAAGTGCATCAACACTATGGCAGTACCTCATAAACAGTAGCCCGGGGAGATATCCTTCAATGAAAATCAATTGAAAAGATCTGCTTGCACAAGACTGCAGTACCACTAATAACCACTTGGTTTCTAGTGTTTAGAGGTCACACACTGTTCTCTGCCTGTATGCACACACATACCAACACGCATATACACATAAGCACACAGTCATGTATGCTGGTGTATGTGCTTAACTCCTTCCAGACACAGGGCTAGAAGACCTGGAGTGAGGTGGAGGAGGCAGGGAGAAGGAATGGAGCGGGGGATGGGGTCAAGGGGTGAAAGAGCTTCCAGATGTTGAGACTGTTTCTGTTTTAAATGAAAGTTCCTCCTCACTTCCTTTTTTGACTGAGAACCTGTGTGTTTCTGTGTGTGTGTGTGTGTGTGTGTGTGTGTGTGTATGTTACTCCAGTACAAATCTTCACACCGCTTTTGACGTATTTCTCATTGATATCAGTTTCAGCACTTCTGACATGAGTTTTGATGACAACCAGAGACATACAGTATATGTACTTTTTCACAACTGTCAAATACAGTTTCTGAAAATCTGATGAGTCATCTCACTGCTTACTGGCACAGAAATGTATGTTGTTACCATGCACACTACATATTTAAACACATAGTCACTTGGTTAATATGTTATACCTTCCCCAAGTCAGCATTAGTCAGAGGAAATTTTTAATAAAGTAGAGAAAATGTAATGAACATTTCTCCAGGCTATAACTCACTGAGTTTTTAATGAATAAAGGCGAATAATGACAGTTTATTTAGTTATTTGAGGTGAACTATCACTTTAAAATAGAGCATGGATCAATCATTACATTGATAAATAGCGTATTACAAAATCTATATTTTGGCCAATTGTACAGAAGTGGTGTGATCATAAAAAACAACAACTTCTATTATTGTGCTGTTTTGTAGTTTTCATGGTAAGCCTGGAATCATTTGTCCACAACATGAAAGAACTGTACATGCATAACCAATATGTGTGCAATACATTTACATTTACAGTTAGGAACCAACACTACAACACTGGATATTATCCATTTCCCAATGTACTATATGAATTGTACTTGTATGTACAGTATGTACTTTTAAACAAGCAAAAGAAGGTTTCAGATCGCACTTGGTCACTCTATTCTGAAGACAATGGTTCGATGTTGCCATCATTTTCCAATGTATACCTCTTTCCCAGTATCGCTAGGTTGTGAGAACACAAGCAGTCAAATCTTTAAACATTGATAGTCATGTTGAAACAGACTCAATAATATTTGTTTGTATAATGAAATTAAATCACTGACTTATCCTGATGATTTTAATTGGTGATGATTTCTATAACCAAAGCTTTTTTAGCTTGATGCTACACTGTGTATAATGTGTCATGTGTTGTGCTACCTATTGCTAAGTTGCACAACTTATTGCTAAGTAGTACAACACATAGAAAAAAATGAAACTTTGTGAATCCACAGTGTTACATTATAACGTGCTGGAGCAGCTTACTAAATCTGTCTCCCTGTTACATCCCTGACAGTGCTGTTGCATTGTCTTTGATGTGACCACAAATATCAATATACTGTACAGAGAACCTGGAGGATAAATATAGACCCAATTATAACTAATACTAATGCTAACTAAAAGATATAATTTCACTGCAGTGACTTTAATCATGGACTATTTATTTTTGTGTCATTATGTTGTGAATGGGAACAATCAGTGGGACCTGAAACCTTATTCGGAGACAATGATACAAACTGAATTGAGAGGGCCCTTGACCAGCTTCTGAGTACATGTTCAATGCTGCACAAACCAATATGTCTTTATAACCAATGAGTCAAAAAGAGCTCTGATAAACCCACGAACAACCAGTCCAAACAGCAACTAGCTCATGAACTTGAACTTCACAACTTCACAAGCTAGTTAGCAACTAGCAGGTTAACATGCCGCAGCTAAAGAGGCTGGTGTTTATTTTTTATTTATTTATTGCCAAAATTATATATTATGTGTATTATTATATATTGGGATTATTTCCAGAAACAGTAAATGTAAATGGTCAAACTGTTTTGTCAATAGTTCGCCGTCACATCTTATAGACATAATATATCAGTGTTGAACTCACAACTTGTTCTGCCGCCCACAGGTGACAAAAGCTAATACTCTTTTAACCAAACATGAACCTCAACAATGTAATAATGCTGTCTATGCCTAAGTACAGGTATATGGTTGCTTAAGTAGCAAGCATAGAATAGCAGCTAACACTAGCAAATGAGCAAATACACTAATTGTGTCATTTTGAAAATGTACAAAAAAGTAGCCATTGTTTGGTTGATATATTTATTCTTTTACACATGCAATAGGCCTTTTCCACAGCAGATATTTTAACATATCACAGTAGGAAAAGCACAGGTGTAAGTAATCAAATGATTATTCCTTCAGTTTCAGGGTTTGTGCATTCTGGCTCACTGTCATACTATCATAGCTTACTGAGAGTCTTGGATAGAGCAAAGTCATCATTAATATTATTAATAACACCTGCTTAGAGAAAGGTCTATATTATACTTGACATCTGGTCGGATAAACTGCTTGCTCTAACAACTCAATCGTCATATCAAGCTAAATACACTATTCCTTTGGGCTGCATTGATATTTTCAAGTGGTGTACTTCTTATGTTTTTTGATGGGAATATATACAATAGTGGCATTATGGTATTCTGTTCTGGTTCATTAGGGCATGCTTGGCTCTCTGCTCTGCTGGTTCAGTGTAGAAACTCAGTCACTTATACATCCAGAAACAAGGTTGGAGAACACTTGGAAAGGTTATTCTACAGCAGTAGGGGTATGAGTGTGAGGACAGTGTCAATATTTGCCCATGTGCGCTACAGTCATGTGGTTGTATCTGTGAGTGTGAGTGTGTTGAACCCCCTGAGTGTACCTACAGTATGTGCGTATGTTCAGAGGACCTCACCAAAGATTCGATCCCTGTGGCCTCTAGGTAATTGCTCCCATATTTGCCAGGTTTGTGGTCTGGGTTAACAGTTGTACCTGGTGTGTGTGTATGTGTGTGTGTGTGTGTGTGTGTGTGTGTGTATGTGTGTGTGTGTGTGTGTGTGTGTGTGTGTGTGTGTGTGTGTGTGTGTGCATGCATGCATCTGTGGAAGCCATCACTCTTCTTTAATGAGTGGTGAAAATGGAGAGAGGAAAGAGAAAAAAAGTCCTACTTGAAATTTTTTCCTTCCTGGAAAAGTTGTAGTGTGAGCTATCAAATGCTGATGATTCAGGGACAAACCTGACCCTGTGGATGGCAGTGTATGACATGATGTCAGGTTGAGTCAATTTTATTTGTATAGCCCAAAATCACAAATTTTGCCTCAGGGGGGTTTACAGTCTGTACAGCAATATAACATCCTCTGTCTGTCCTTAGACCCTTGATTCAAATGGGGAAAGGTTTAAAAAGAAAAAAAAAGAAAAAACGGGGAAGAAAAATGGAAGAAACCTCAAGAAGAGCAACAGAAGAGGGATCCCTCTCCCAGGACACACAGATATGCAATAAATATTACATGTAGAGAATAGAACAAGAAAGGCAAATTACAAAAATACAGCATGGAACAAGATATAATATTCATGGAGAATGTGATGAAGAGGATGCTGAGCAGCTTCCTGGTGCCACCAGAAAAACATAGGACCTGAGCCACACAACCTCCATCACCATGGGGACCTTGCCAGAGGACAGACTACACATGCACACAGGTACTCACATCACATACATGAGAGAAGGGACAAGAAAAAACATGACTCACTCAGGAGAGAGAGAAGGATGAAGACATCATTCAGAAAGAGAGACATGAGGTGAGGCTGCACTCCTTGCAGGATGGGGAAGCAAATCTAAAACCTCATAAAATGACACTGACAGCCAGGAAAGCAGAGCAGATCCAGGGTGGGTGCTGGTCTTCAGAGGTGCCTGAGAGACATTCTGAGATGCAGTGATTATCAGCGCAATTATTAATAAGCTTGTCAGCAAGATAGCCCTCAGCAGATGCATTGAGAGAGAAACTAACCCACTGTACAGTACAAGGTCATGAAATTAAATGATCAATTAAAGGCAACTAATTGTAAGTTACGGCAAAAAGATGAGTTTTAAGTTTAGATTAAAAGAAGACAACACATTGGGATTGTCTGATGTCAGCAGGGAGTTTATTCCTTAAGAACGGCGCCAATAAGACTTGCAGACTTCCTTTTAAGTTTGGGTACACACAGGAGCCCTTGAGAGTGGAGAACTCAAGATGTAATATAAGATTTAAGGAGATCAGACAGGTATGATGGGGCCTAAATTTAGGATTTGTTAAATCAGCAGAATAACCTTAAAGTCTGATCTAACATGGATAGAAATCCAATCAAGGTAGAATTGGTGTAATATAGTAATAAATTTGATCAAAGATAATCTAAATAGGCATATCATTTTGCAAGACATACAGCATTCACAACAAAGTATGTGACAAGTATTTTTTGTCAGTAACATATCCATAGGATAGTGATGTTCAGTGTCCTTATGAAGTACACTACAATGGTATGTCAGGAGTTAGTCATTAAATTCCTTACCTTGCACTGCCACCTGCTGGCGCTGTTTGAGAAAACATCTTCACACAACCCTCTGTTGTGTTTTTGAAAAACACAGACATTTCAATAATACAAGATTCATTCATGAAAGTACAACAGGCTAAGTAAACACAAATGTTAAAGATGGGATGACAGGTACATTTTTTGGTGATTGTTTGTGGTAACAGTAAACAGGAACAAAAGTCTCTTGACTAACAAAAATTGCCACAGCTCACTATATTTCAAATCATCCATACATGTTTTATTTTTTTAAGTCAAATGCTCGTTTCACAAAAGAAATATACAAAATGTTGCCGTTCCCCGGTTTTACAAGTGATTATCACTGGCAAATTTCAGAAACATCTACAAGTCCTACAATCTTCATTTTGAGATAAGATGCCCAGAGGCCTGAACTACGAAGCTGGATTTTCTCTTATCGAGGTAACTTCAGGGTTGCACGGATCGTGAGAGGAGCGCTTAGGAGAGCAATAGTTTTTAGGGATAGATGCAATTTTTTAATTGGCCAAAATATATAGGCTATTAAAAAACAATCCTTGAGGCACGTGAGGGATATTATTCTGTGGGTTTGACATCTTGAGATCAAAAGGTCAGGGAGTAGCTATGATAACTTAACTTATTTATTTATTGTAATTGTAAAAAAAATGACGAAAAGAAATATTTGTAAAATAATCCTTGAGGCACATGAGGGATATTAGTCTGTATGTTATACAGTTGGTTTGAACATCATTCACTCAAATGGTTGAAGCGCAAAAAAGGTTTGTATTTTGAATGTTGAATATTAAACTAACTTAATGTCTCTATGAAAGGAAGGGCACTGAGGAAGCGCTCTGCCCCAAACGTCTGTGCCGTACTAAAGTGACACTGTGTGATCAGAGTGCTGTCCGTTTATCTCATGAATTTACACAGCTATTTTCTGCCAGCATCCTTTCCTGGCTTTTGCTGCAGCAACAGTATTGCTTTTGGCATGGATGATGTTTGAATTCTCCATATTTTTGAAGAATAATATTCTGCTCCTCCATGGTAAAGTAGTCTGCTCTGCAGAGATTCTCCATGTATGCGATTGGTCAGAGACTGCAACCCTGGGTTCAATTACCAAGTTGATAACCACCTTCATAGTACCGCTTATCCAGATTGCGAATGTCTGGGTAAGTCAACCCAGGTAACGGAGAGATATCCTGGGTATGTTAATCCAGCTTCGTAGTACAGGCCTCAAGAGTGCCATGGTTGGGTTGGTTTGATCTTGTTTTCAAAGACTGTGGTCCAACATGATTAAATTCTCAGAAATGAACGAGTGAATGTCGCATCTCACTGGTTTGTAGAATACAAAGACCGCTTTTTCCATGTAAGCGCAATCCCAGTCGGATGGAGAAATTTGAGAAACCTTCAGAAACATAATACCTGAGATAATGTTATCCCAATTGACATATGATGCAATTCTCAGAAATTAACGAGTGAATGTCGCATCTCATTGGCTTATTGATTACAAAGACCGCTTTTTCCACGACTGTAAAGATGCTAGGGAAATTTAAGAAACATTAGACAACCTACCGATCTTACTCTCAAGATAACCATTTTGGCTATATTTGAAGAGTACTTATTTCAGATAAAGATTTAAAGGCAATTTTAAAAATACTGGATGGATTCATGAAAGCACAAGAACCAAAATAAACATTAATATTGAAACAGAATTTATAGTTTCTTGAGAGACTGACAAAAATTGCCACAGCTGACTATATATTTCAAGTCATCCAGGCGGGATATTGGGTTAAGTTTTCAACCAGCAATATTCACGTCTCAGTAGAACTTCATAGACTATGAAATTGCCTCTGCGAAAGAATATCTCTTTTAGTGACGAGTTAAAAGGGGACGTGGTTTAATGCTCACTACATACGTGGTGCAGTTCTCACAGTGTACTGAACGTACAGTGTTAGATGAATGCACCTGATTGGCTAGTAGATCACAAACCCCGCCTTTTCCATGTAAGTGCAATCCCAGTCTAATGGAGAAATTTGAGAAACTTTGGATAACCTTATACCTGAGATAATGTTATCCCAATTGACATGTTTTGTATTTTTAAGTCAAATGCTCGTTTCACAAAAGAAATATAGAGATCGCAGATGTTGCCTTTTTCCGGTTTCACAAATCATTGTCACTGGCAAATTTCAGAAACTTTTGAGAGTACTACAATCTTCATTTTGAGATAATATGCCCAGGAGTACCATGGTTGGGTTGGTTCGATCTAGTTTTCCAAGACTGTGGTCCAACGTGATGCAATTCTCAGAAATTAACGAGTGAATGTCGCATCTCATTGGCTTATTGATTACAAAGACCGCTTTTTCCACGACTGTAAAGATGGGATGCTAGGGAAATTTAAGAAACATTAGACAACCTACCGATCTTACTCTCAAGATAACCATGTTTGGCTATACTTGGAGTGTACTTATTTCAGAAAAACGTTTAAAGGCAATTTTTAAAAATACTGGATGGATTCATGAAAGCACAAGAACCAAAATAAACATTAATATTTAAACAGAATTTATAGTCTCTTGAGAGACTGACAAAAATTGCCACAGCTGACTATATTTCAAGTCATCCAGGCGGGGTATTGGGTTAAGTTTTCAACCAGCAATAATCACGTCTCAGTAGAACTTCATAGACTATGAAATTGCCTCTGCGAAAGGATACCTAGTTTAGTGACGAGTTAAAAAGGGACGTGGTTTAATGCTCACTACATACGTGGTGCAGTTCTCACAGTGTACTGAACGTACAGTGTTAGATGAATGCACCTGATTGGCTAGTAGATCACAAACCCCGCCTTTTCCATGTAAGTGCAATCCCAGTGTAATGGAGAAATTTGAGAAACTTTGGATAACCTTATACCTGAGATAATGTTATCCCAATAGACATGTTTTGTATTTTTAAGTCAAATGCTTGTTTCACAAAAGAAATATAGAGATCGCAGATGTTGCCTTTTCCCGGTTTCACAAATCATTGTCACTGGCAAATTTCAGAAACTTTTGCGAGTACTACAATCTTCATTTTGAGATAATATGCCCAGGAGTACCATGGTTGGGTTGGTTCGATCTAGTTTTCCAAGACTGTGGTCCAACGTGATGCAATTCTCAGAAATTAACGAGTGAATGTCGCATCTCATTGGCTTATTGATTACAAAGACCGCTTTTTCCACGACTGTAAAGATGGGATGCTAGGGAAATTTAAGAAACATTAGACAACCTACCGATCTTACTCTCAAGATAACCATGTTTGGCTATACTTGGAGTGTACTTATTTCAGAAAAACATTTAAAGGCAATTTTTAAAAATACTGGATGGATTCATGAAAGCACAAGAACCAAAATAAACATTAATATTTAAACAGAATTTATAGTCTCTTGAGAGACTGACAAAAATTGCCACAGCTGACTATATTTCAAGTCATCCAGGCGGGGTATTGGGTTAAGTTTTCAACCAGCAATAATCACGTCTCAGTAGAACTTCATAGACTATGAAATTGCCTCTGCGAAAGGATACCTAGTTTAGTGACGAGTTAAAAAGGGACGTGGTTTAATGCTCACTACATACGTGGTGCAGTTCTCACAGTGTACTGAACGTACAGTGTTAGATGAATGCACCTGATTGGCTAGTAGATCACAAACCCCGCCTTTTCCATGTAAGTGCAATCCCAGTCTAATGGAGAAATTTGAGAAACTTTGGATAACCTTATACCTGAGATAATGTTATCCCAATAGACATGTTTTGTATTTTTAAGTCAAATGCTCGTTTCACAAAAGAAATATAGAGATCGCAGATGTTGCCTTTTCCCGGTTTCACAAATCATTGTCACTGGCAAATTTCAGAAACTTTTGCGAGTACTACAATCTTCATTTTGAGATAATATGCCCAGGAGTACCATGGTTGGGTTGGTTCGATCTAGTTTTCCAAGACTGTGGTCCAACGTGATGCAATTCTCAGAAATTAACGAGTGAATGTCGCATCTCATTGGCTTATTGATTACAAAGACCGCTTTTTCCACGACTGTAAAGATGGGATGCTAGGGAAATTTAAGAAACATTAGACAACCTACCGATCTTACTCTCAAGATAACCATGTTTGGCTATACTTGGAGTGTACTTATTTCAGAAAAACATTTAAAGGCAATTTTTAAAAATACTGGATGGATTCATGAAAGCACAAGAACCAAAATAAACATTAATATTTAAACAGAATTTATAGTCTCTTGAGAGACTGACAAAAAATGCCACAGCTGACTATATTTCAAGTCATCCAGGCGGGATATTGGGTTAAGTTTTCAACCAGCAATAATCACGTCTCAGTAGAACTTCATAAACTATGAAATTGCCTCTGCGAAAGAATATTTAGTTTAGTGACGATTTAAAAAGGGACGTGGTTTAATGCTCACTACATACGTGGTGCAGTTCTCACAGTGTACTGAACATACAGTGTTAGATGAATGCACCTGATTGGCTAGTAGATCACAAACCCCGCCTTTTCCATGTAAGTGCAATCCCAGTCTAATGGAGAAATTTGAGAAACTTTGGATAACCTTATACCTGAGATAATGTTATCCCAATTGACATGTTTTGTATTTTTAAGTCAAATGCTCGTTTCACAAAAGAAATATAGAGATCGCAGATGTTGCCTTTTCCCGATTTCACAAATCATTGTCACTGGCAAATTTCAGAAACTTTTGCGAGTACTACAATCTTCATTTTGAGATAATATGCCCAGGAGTACCATGGTTGGGTTGGTTCGATCTAGTTTTCCAAGACTGTGGTCCAACGTGATGCAATTCTCAGAAATTAACGAGTGAATGTCGCATCTCATTGGCTTATTGATTACAAAGACCGCTTTTTCCACGACTGTAAAGATGGGATGCTAGGGAAATTTAAGAAACATTAGACAACCTACCGATCTTACTCTCAAGATAACCATGTTTGGCTATACTTGGAGTGTACTTATTTCAGAAAAACATTTAAAGGCAATTTTTAAAAATACTGGATGGCTTCATGAAAGCACAAGAACCAAAATAAACATTAATATTTAAACAGAATTTATAGTCTCTTGAGAGACTGACAAAAATTGCCACAGCTGACTATATTTCAAGTCATCCAGGCGGGGTATTGGGTTAAGTTTTCAACCAGCAATAATCACGTCTCAGTAGAACTTCATAGACTATGAAATTGCCTCTGCGAAAGGATACCTAGTTTAGTGACGAGTTAAAAAGGGACGTGGTTTAATGCTCACTACATACGTGGTGCAGTTCTCACAGTGTACTGAACGTACAGTGTTAGATGAATGCACCTGATTGGCTAGTAGATCACAAACCCCGCCTTTTCCATGTAAGTGCAATCCCAGTCTAATGGAGAAATTTGAGAAACTTTGGATAACCTTATACCTGAGATAATGTTATCCCAATTGACATGTTTTGTATTTTTAAGTCAAATGCTCGTTTCACAAAAGAAATATAGAGATTGCAGATGTTGCCTTTTCCCGGTTTCACAAATCATTGTCACTGGCAAATTTCAGAAACTTTTGCGAGTACTACAATCTTCATTTTGAGATAATATGCCCAGGAGTACCATGGTTGGGTTGGTTCGATCTAGTTTTCCAAGACTGTGGTCCAACGTGATGCAATTCTCAGAAATTAACGAGTGAATGTCGCATCTCATTGGCTTATTGATTACAAAGACCGCTTTTTCCACGACTGTAAAGATGGGATGCTAGGGAAATTTAAGAAACATTAGACAACCTACCGATCTTACTCTCAAGATAACCATGTTTGGCTATACTTGGAGTGTACTTATTTCAGAAAAACATTTAAAGGCAATTTTTAAAAATACTGGATGGATTCATGAAAGCACAAGAACCAAAATAAACATTAATATTTAAACAGAATTTATAGTCTCTTGAGAGACTGACAAAAAATGCCACAGCTGACTATATTTCAAGTCATCCAGGCGGGGTATTGGGTTAAGTTTTCAACCAGCAATAATCACGTCTCAGTAGAACTTCATAAACTATGAAATTGCCTCTGCGAAAGAATATTTAGTTTAGTGACGATTTAAAAAGGGACGTGGTTTAATGCTCACTACATACGTGGTGCAGTTCTCACAGTGTACTGAACGTACAGTGTTAGATGAATGCACCTGATTGGCTAGTAGATCACAAACCCCGCCTTTTCCATGTAAGTGCAATCCCAGTCTAATGGAGAAATTTGAGAAACTTTGGATAACCTTATACCTGAGATAATGTTATCCCAATAGACATGTTTTGTATTTTTAAGTCAAATGCTCGTTTCACAAAAGAAATATAGAGATCGCAGATGTTGCCTTTTCCCGGTTTCACAAATCATTGTCACTGGCAAATTTCAGAAACTTTTGCGAGTACTACAATCTTCATTTTGAGATAATATGCCCAGGAGTACCATGGTTGGGTTGGTTCGATCTAGTTTTCCAAGACTGTGGTCCAACGTGATGCAATTCTCAGAAATTAACGAGTGAATGTCGCATCTCATTGGCTTATTGATTACAAAGACCGCTTTTTCCACGACTGTAAAGATGGGATGCTAGGGAAATTTAAGAAACATTAGACAACCTACCGATCTTACTCTCAAGATAACCATGTTTGGCTATACTTGGAGTGTACTTATTTCAGAAAAACATTTAAAGGCAATTTTTAAAAATACTGGATGGCTTCATGAAAGCACAAGAACCAAAATAAACATTAATATTTAAACAGAATTTATAGTCTCTTGAGAGACTGACAAAAATTGCCACAGCTGACTATATTTCAAGTCATCCAGGCGGGGTATTGGGTTAAGTTTTCAACCAGCAATAATCACGTCTCAGTAGAACTTCATAGACTATGAAATTGCCTCTGCGAAAGGATATCTAGATTAGTGACGAGTTAAAAAGGGACGTGGTTTAATGCTCACCACATACGTGGTGCAGTTCTCATAGTGTACTGAACGTACAGTGTTAGATGAATGCACCTGATTGGCTAGTAGATCACAAACCCCGCCTTTTCCATGTAAGTGCAATCCCAGTCTAATGGAGAAATTTGAGAAACTTTGGATAACCTTATACCTGAGATAATGTTATCCCAATTGACATGTTTTGTATTTTTAAGTCAAATGCTCGTTTCACAAAAGAAATATAGAGATCGCAGATGTTGCCTTTTCCCGGTTTCACAAATCATTGTCACTGGCAAATTTCAGAAACTTTTGCGAGTACTACAATCTTCATTTTGAGATAATATGCCCAGGAGTACCATGGTTGGGTTGGTTCGATCTAGTTTTCCAAGACTGTGGTCCAACGTGATGCAATTCTCAGAAATTAACGAGTGAATGTCGCATCTCATTGGCTTATTGATTACAAAGACCACTTTTTCCACGACTGTAAAGATGGGATGCTAGGGAAATTTAAGAAACATTAGACAACCTACCGATCTTACTCTCAAGATAACCATGTTTGGCTATACTTGGAGTGTACTTATTTCAGAAAAACATTTAAAGGCAATTTTTAAAAATACTGGATGGATTCATGAAAGCACAAGAACCAAAATAAACATTAATATTTAAACAGAATGTATAGTCTCTTGAGAGACTGACAAAAATTGCCACAGCTGACTATATTTCAAGTCATCCAGGCGGGGTATTGGGTTAAGTTTTCAACCAGCAATAATCACGTCTCAGTAGAACTTCATAGACTATGAAATTGCCTCTGCGAAAGGATATCTAGTTTAGTGACGAGTCTAAAAGGGACGTGGTTTAATGCTCACCACATACGTGGTGCAGTTCTCACAGTGTACTGAACGTACAGTGTTAGATGAATGCACCTGATTGGCTAGTAGATCACAAACCCCGCCTTTTCCATGTAAGTGCAATCCCAGTCTAATGGAGAAATTTGAGAAACTTTGGATAACCTTATACCTGAGATAATGTTATCCCAATTGACATGTTTTGTATTTTTAAGTCAAATGCTCGTTTCACAAAAGAAATATAGAGATCGCAGATGTTGCCTTTTCCCGGTTTCACAAATCATTGTCACTGGCAAATTTCAGAAACTTTTGCGAGTACTACAATCTTCATTTTGAGATAATATGCCCAGGAGTACCATGGTTGGGTTGGTTCGATCTAGTTTTCCAAGACTGTGGTCCAACGTGATGCAATTCTCAGAAATTAACGAGTGAATGTCGCATCTCATTGGCTTATTGATTACAAAGACCGCTTTTTCCACGACTGTAAAGATGGGATGCTAGGGAAATTTAAGAAACATTAGACAACCTACCGATCTTACTCTCAAGATAACCATGTTTGGCTATACTTGGAGTGTACTTATTTCAGAAAAACATTTAAAGGCAATTTTTAAAAATACTGGATGGATTCATGAAAGCACAAGAACCAAAATAAACATTAATATTTAAACAGAATGTATAGTCTCTTGAGAGACTGACAAAAATTGCCACAGCTGACTATATTTCAAGTCATCCAGGCGGGGTATTGGGTTAAGTTTTCAACCAGCAACAATCACGTCTCAGTAGAACTTCATAGACTATGAAATTGCCTCTGCGAAAGGATATCTAGTTTAGTGACGAGTTAAAAAGGGACGTGGTTTAATGCTCACTACATACGTGGTGCAGTTCTCACAGTGTACTGAACGTACAGTGTTAGATGAATGCACCTGATTGGCTAGTAGATCACAAACCCCGCCTTTTCCATGTAAGTGCAATCCCAGTCTAATGGAGAAATTTGAGAAACTTTGGATAACCTTATACCTGAGATAATGTTATCCCAATTGACATGTTTTGTATTTTTAAGTCAAATGCTCGTTTCACAAAAGAAATATAGAGATCGCAGATGTTGCCTTTTCCCGGTTTCACAAATCATTGTCACTGGCAAATTTCAGAAACTTTTGCGAGTACTACAATCTTCATTTTGAGATAATATGCCCAGGAGTACCATGGTTGGGTTGGTTCGATCTAGTTTTCCAAGACTGTGGTCCAACGTGATGCAATTCTCAGAAATTAACGAGTGAATGTCGCATCTCATTGGCTTATTGATTACAAAGACCGCTTTTTCCACGACTGTAAAGATGGGATGCTAGGGAAATTTAAGAAACATTAGACAACCTACCGATCTTACTCTCAAGATAACCATGTTTGGCTATACTTGGAGTGTACTTATTTCAGAAAAACATTTAAAGGCAATTTTTAAAAATACTGGATGGCTTCATGAAAGCACAAGAACCAAAATAAACATTAATATTTAAACAGAATTTATAGTCTCTTGAGAGACTGACAAAAATTGCCACAGCTGACTATATTTCAAGTCATCCAGGCGGGGTATTGGGTTAAGTTTTCAACCAGCAATAATCACGTCTCAGTAGAACTTCATAGACTATGAAATTGCCTCTGCGAAAGGATACCTAGTTTAGTGACGAGTTAAAAAGGGACGTGGTTTAATGCTCACTACATACGTGGTGCAGTTCTCACAGTGTACTGAACGTACAGTGTTAGATGAATGCACCTGATTGGCTAGTAGATCACAAACCCCGCCTTTTCCATGTAAGTGCAATCCCAGTCTAATGGAGAAATTTGAGAAACTTTGGATAACCTTATACCTGAGATAATGTTATCCCAATTGACATGTTTTGTATTTTTAAGTCAAATGCTCGTTTCACAAAAGAAATATAGAGATCGCAGATGTTGCCTTTTCCCGGTTTCACAAATCATTGTCACTGGCAAATTTCAGAAACTTTTGCGAGTACTACAATCTTCATTTTGAGATAATATGCCCAGGAGTACCATGGTTGGGTTGGTTCGATCTAGTTTTCCAAGACTGTGGTCCAACGTGATGCAATTCTCAGAAATTAACGAGTGAATGTCGCATCTCATTGGCTTATTGATTACAAAGACCACTTTTTCCACGACTGTAAAGATGGGATGCTAGGGAAATTTAAGAAACATTAGACAACCTACCGATCTTACTCTCAAGATAACCATGTTTGGCTATACTTGGAGTGTACTTATTTCAGAAAAACATTTAAAGGCAATTTTTAAAAATACTGGATGGCTTCATGAAAGCACAAGAACCAAAATAAACATTAATATTTAAACAGAATTTATAGTCTCTTGAGAGACTGACAAAAATTGCCACAGCTGACTATATTTCAAGTCATCCAGGCGGGGTATTGGGTTAAGTTTTCAACCAGCAATAATCACGTCTCAGTAGAACTTCATAGACTATGAAATTGCCTCTGCGAAAGGATATCTAGTTTAGTGACGAGTCTAAAAGGGACGTGGTTTAATGCTCACCACATACGTGGTGCAGTTCTCACAGTGTACTGACCGTACAGTGTTAGATGAATGCACCTGATTGGCTAGTAGATCACAAACCCCGCCTTTTCCATGTAAGTGCAATCCCAGTCTAATGGAGAAATTTGAGAAACTTTGGATAACCTTATACCTGAGATAATGTTATCCCAATTGACATGTTTTGTATTTTTAAGTCAAATGCTCGTTTCACAAAAGAAATATAGAGATTGCAGATGTTGCCTTTTCCCGGTTTCACAAATCATTGTCACTGGCAAATTTCAGAAACTTTTGCGAGTACTACAATCTTCATTTTGAGATAATATGCCCAGGAGTACCATGGTTGGGTTGGTTCGATCTAGTTTTCCAAGACTGTGGTCCAACGTGATGCAATTCTCAGAAATTAACGAGTGAATGTCGCATCTCATTGGCTTATTGATTACAAAGACCGCTTTTTCCACGACTGTAAAGATGGGATGCTAGGGAAATTTAAGAAACATTAGACAACCTACCGATCTTACTCTCAAGATAACCATGTTTGGCTATACTTGGAGTGTACTTATTTCAGAAAAACATTTAAAGGCAATTTTTAAAAATACTGGATGGATTCATGAAAGCACAAGAACCAAAATAAACATTAATATTTAAACAGAATTTATAGTCTCTTGAGAGACTGACAAAAAATGCCACAGCTGACTATATTTCAAGTCATCCAGGCGGGATATTGGGTTAAGTTTTCAACCAGCAATAATCACGTCTCAGTAGAACTTCATAAACTATGAAATTGCCTCTGCGAAAGAATATTTAGTTTAGTGACGATTTAAAAAGGGACGTGGTTTAATGCTCACTACATACGTGGTGCAGTTCTCACAGTGTACTGAACGTACAGTGTTAGATGAATGCACCTGATTGGCTAGTAGATCACAAACCCCGCCTTTTCCATGTAAGTGCAATCCCAGTCTAATGGAGAAATTTGAGAAACTTTGGATAACCTTATACCTGAGATAATGTTATCCCAATAGACATGTTTTGTATTTTTAAGTCAAATGCTCGTTTCACAAAAGAAATATAGAGATCGCAGATGTTGCCTTTTCCCGGTTTCACAAATCATTGTCACTGGCAAATTTCAGAAACTTTTGCGAGTACTACAATCTTCATTTTGAGATAATATGCCCAGGAGTACCATGGTTGGGTTGGTTCGATCTAGTTTTCCAAGACTGTGGTCCAACGTGATGCAATTCTCAGAAATTAACGAGTGAATGTCGCATCTCATTGGCTTATTGATTACAAAGACCGCTTTTTCCACGACTGTAAAGATGGGATGCTAGGGAAATTTAAGAAACATTAGACAACCTACCGATCTTACTCTCAAGATAACCATGTTTGGCTATACTTGGAGTGTACTTATTTCAGAAAAACATTTAAAGGCAATTTTTAAAAATACTGGATGGCTTCATGAAAGCACAAGAACCAAAATAAACATTAATATTTAAACAGAATTTATAGTCTCTTGAGAGACTGACAAAAATTGCCACAGCTGACTATATTTCAAGTCATCCAGGCGGGGTATTGGGTTAAGTTTTCAACCAGCAATAATCACGTCTCAGTAGAACTTCATAGACTATGAAATTGCCTCTGCGAAAGGATATCTAGATTAGTGACGAGTTAAAAAGGGACGTGGTTTAATGCTCACCACATACGTGGTGCAGTTCTCATAGTGTACTGAACGTACAGTGTTAGATGAATGCACCTGATTGGCTAGTAGATCACAAACCCCGCCTTTTCCATGTAAGTGCAATCCCAGTCTAATGGAGAAATTTGAGAAACTTTGGATAACCTTATACCTGAGATAATGTTATCCCAATTGACATGTTTTGTATTTTTAAGTCAAATGCTCGTTTCACAAAAGAAATATAGAGATCGCAGATGTTGCCTTTTCCCGGTTTCACAAATCATTGTCACTGGCAAATTTCAGAAACTTTTGCGAGTACTACAATCTTCATTTTGAGATAATATGCCCAGGAGTACCATGGTTGGGTTGGTTCGATCTAGTTTTCCAAGACTGTGGTCCAACGTGATGCAATTCTCAGAAATTAACGAGTGAATGTCGCATCTCATTGGCTTATTGATTACAAAGACCACTTTTTCCACGACTGTAAAGATGGGATGCTAGGGAAATTTAAGAAACATTAGACAACCTACCGATCTTACTCTCAAGATAACCATGTTTGGCTATACTTGGAGTGTACTTATTTCAGAAAAACATTTAAAGGCAATTTTTAAAAATACTGGATGGATTCATGAAAGCACAAGAACCAAAATAAACATTAATATTTAAACAGAATGTATAGTCTCTTGAGAGACTGACAAAAATTGCCACAGCTGACTATATTTCAAGTCATCCAGGCGGGGTATTGGGTTAAGTTTTCAACCAGCAATAATCACGTCTCAGTAGAACTTCATAGACTATGAAATTGCCTCTGCGAAAGGATATCTAGTTTAGTGACGAGTCTAAAAGGGACGTGGTTTAATGCTCACCACATACGTGGTGCAGTTCTCACAGTGTACTGAACGTACAGTGTTAGATGAATGCACCTGATTGGCTAGTAGATCACAAACCCCGCCTTTTCCATGTAAGTGCAATCCCAGTCTAATGGAGAAATTTGAGAAACTTTGGATAACCTTATACCTGAGATAATGTTATCCCAATTGACATGTTTTGTATTTTTAAGTCAAATGCTCGTTTCACAAAAGAAATATAGAGATCGCAGATGTTGCCTTTTCCCGGTTTCACAAATCATTGTCACTGGCAAATTTCAGAAACTTTTGCGAGTACTACAATCTTCATTTTGAGATAATATGCCCAGGAGTACCATGGTTGGGTTGGTTCGATCTAGTTTTCCAAGACTGTGGTCCAACGTGATGCAATTCTCAGAAATTAACGAGTGAATGTCGCATCTCATTGGCTTATTGATTACAAAGACCGCTTTTTCCACGACTGTAAAGATGGGATGCTAGGGAAATTTAAGAAACATTAGACAACCTACCGATCTTACTCTCAAGATAACCATGTTTGGCTATACTTGGAGTGTACTTATTTCAGAAAAACATTTAAAGGCAATTTTTAAAAATACTGGATGGATTCATGAAAGCACAAGAACCAAACTAAACATTAATATTTAAACAGAATGTATAGTCTCTTGAGAGACTGACAAAAATTGCCACAGCTGACTATATTTCAAGTCATCCAGGCGGGGTATTGGGTTAAGTTTTCAACCAGCAACAATCACGTCTCAGTAGAACTTCATAGACTATGAAATTGCCTCTGCAAAAGGATATCTAGTTTAGTGACGAGTTAAAAAGGGACGTGGTTTAATGCTCACTACATACGTGGTGCAGTTCTCACAGTGTACTGAACGTACAGTGTTAGATGAATGCACCTGATTGGCTAGTAGATCACAAACCCTGCCTTTTCCATGTAAGTGCAATCCCAGTCTAATGGAGAAATTTGAGAAACTTTGGATAACCTTATACCTGAGATAATGTTATCCCAATTGACATGTTTTGTATTTTTAAGTCAAATGCTCGTTTCACAAAAGAAATATAGAGATCGCAGATGTTGCCTTTTCCCGGTTTCACAAATCATTGTCACTGGCAAATTTCAGAAACTTTTGCGAGTACTACAATCTTCATTTTGAGATAATATGCCCAGGAGTACCATGGTTGGGTTGGTTCGATCTAGTTTTCCAAGACTGTGGCCCAACGTGATGCAATTCTCAGAAATTAGCGAGTGAATGTCGCATCTCATTGGCTTATTGATTACAAAGACCGCTTTTTCCACGACTGTAAAGATGGGATGCTAGGGAAATTTAAGAAACATTAGACAACCTACCGATCTTACTCTCAAGATAACCATGTTTGGCTATACTTGGAGTGTACTTATTTCAGAAAAACATTTAAAGGCAATTTTTAAAAATACTGGATGGATTCATGAAAGCACAAGAACCAAACTAAACATTAATATTTAAACAGAATGTATAGTCTCTTGTGAGACTGACAAAAATTGCCACAGCTGACTATATTTCAAGTCATCCAGGCGGGGTATTGGGTTAAGTTTTCAACCAGCAACAATCACGTCTCAGTAGAACTTCATAGACTATGAAATTGCCTCTGCGAAAGGATATCTAGTTTAGTGACGAGTTAAAAAGGGACGTGGTTTAATGCTCACTACATACGTGGTGCAGTTCTCACAGTGTACTGACCGTACAGTGTTAGATGAATGCACCTGATTGGCTAGTAGATCACAAACCCCGCCTTTTCCATGTAAGTGCAATCCCAGTCTAATGGAGAAATTTGAGAAACTTTGGATAACCTTATACCTGAGATAATGTTATCCCAATTGACATGTTTTGTATTTTTAAGTCAAATGCTCGTTTCACAAAAGAAATATAGAGATCGCAGATGTTGCCTTTTCCCGGTTTCACAAATCATTGTCACTGGCAAATTTCAGAAACTTTTGCGAGTACTACAATCTTCATTTTGAGATAATATGCCCAGGAGTACCATGGTTGGGTTGGTTCGATCTAGTTTTCCAAGACTGTGGTCCAACGTGATGCAATTCTCAGAAATTAACGAGTGAATGTCGCATCTCATTGGCTTATTGATCACAAAGACCGCTTTTTCCACGACTGTAAAGATGGGATGCTAGGGAAATTTAAGAAACATTAGACAACCTACCGATCTTACTCTCAAGATAACCATGTTTGGCTATACTTGGAGTGTACTTATTTCAGAAAAACATTTAAAGGCAATTTTTAAAAATACTGGATGGATTCATGAAAGCACAAGAACCAAAATAAACATTAATATTTAAACAGAATTTATAGTCTCTTGAGAGACTGACAAAAATTGCCACAGCTGACTATATTTCAAGTCATCCAGGCGGGGTATTGGGTTAAGTTTTCAACCAGCAATAATCACGTCTCAGTAGAACTTCATAGACTATGAAATTGCCTCTGCGAAAGGATATCTAGTTTAGTGACGAGTCTAAAAGGGACGTGGTTTAATGCTCACCACATACGTGGTGCAGTTCTCACAGTGTACTGACCGTACAGTGTTAGATGAATGCACCTGATTGGCTAGTAGATCACAAACCCCGCCTTTTCCATGTAAGTGCAATCCCAGTCTAATGGAGAAATTTGAGAAACTTTGGATAACCTTATACCTGAGATAATGTTATCCCAATTGACATGTTTTGTATTTTTAAGTCAAATGCTCGTTTCACAAAAGAAATATAGAGATCGCAGATGTTGCCTTTTCCCGGTTTCACAAATCATTGTCACTGGCAAATTTCAGAAACTTTTGCGAGTACTACAATCTTCATTTTGAGATAATATGCCCAGGAGTACCATGGTTGGGTTGGTTCGATCTAGTTTTCCAAGACTGTGGCCCAACGTGATGCAATTCTCAGAAATTAGCGAGTGAATGTCGCATCTCATTGGCTTATTGATTACAAAGACCGCTTTTTCCACGACTGTAAAGATGGGATGCTAGGGAAATTTAAGAAACATTAGACAACCTACCGATCTTACTCTCAAGATAACCATGTTTGGCTATACTTGGAGTGTACTTATTTCAGAAAAACATTTAAAGGCAATTTTTAAAAATACTGGATGGCTTCATGAAAGCACAAGAACCAAAATAAACATTAATATTTAAACAGAATTTATAGTCTCTTGAGAGACTGACAAAAATTGCCACAGCTGACTATATTTCAAGTCATCCAGGCGGGGTATTGGGTTAAGTTTTCAACCAGCAATAATCACGTCTCAGTAGAACTTCATAAACTATGAAATTGCCTCTGCGAAAGAATATTTAGTTTAGTGACGATTTAAAAAGGGACGTGGTTTAATGCTCACTACATACGTGGTGCAGTTCTCACAGTGTACTGAACGTACAGTGTTAGATGAATGCACCTGATTGGCTAGTAGATCACAAACCCCGCCTTTTCCATGTAAGTGCAATCCCAGTCTAATGGAGAAATTTGAGAAACTTTGGATAACCTTATACCTGAGATAATGTTATCCCAATAGACATGTTTTGTATTTTTAAGTCAAATGCTCGTTTCACAAAAGAAATATAGAGATCGCAGATGTTGCCTTTTCCCGGTTTCACAAATCATTGTCACTGGCAAATTTCAGAAACTTTTGCGAGTACTACAATCTTCATTTTGAGATAATATGCCCAGGAGTACCATGGTTGGGTTGGTTCGATCTAGTTTTCCAAGACTGTGGTCCAACGTGATGCAATTCTCAGAAATTAACGAGTGAATGTCGCATCTCATTGGCTTATTGATTACAAAGACCGCTTTTTCCACGACTGTAAAGATGGGATGCTAGGGAAATTTAAGAAACATTAGACAACCTACCGATCTTACTCTCAAGATAACCATGTTTGGCTATACTTGGAGTGTACTTATTTCAGAAAAACATTTAAAGGCAATTTTTAAAAATACTGGATGGCTTCATGAAAGCACAAGAACCAAAATAAACATTAATATTTAAACAGAATTTATAGTCTCTTGAGAGACTGACAAAAATTGCCACAGCTGACTATATTTCAAGTCATCCAGGCGGGGTATTGGGTTAAGTTTTCAACCAGCAATAATCACGTCTCAGTAGAACTTCATAGACTATGAAATTGCCTCTGCGAAAGGATATCTAGATTAGTGACGAGTTAAAAAGGGACGTGGTTTAATGCTCACCACATACGTGGTGCAGTTCTCATAGTGTACTGAACGTACAGTGTTAGATGAATGCACCTGATTGGCTAGTAGATCACAAACCCCGCCTTTTCCATGTAAGTGCAATCCCAGTCTAATGGAGAAATTTGAGAAACTTTGGATAACCTTATACCTGAGATAATGTTATCCCAATTGACATGTTTTGTATTTTTAAGTCAAATGCTCGTTTCACAAAAGAAATATAGAGATCGCAGATGTTGCCTTTTCCCGGTTTCACAAATCATTGTCACTGGCAAATTTCAGAAACTTTTGCGAGTACTACAATCTTCATTTTGAGATAATATGCCCAGGAGTACCATGGTTGGGTTGGTTCGATCTAGTTTTCCAAGACTGTGGTCCAACGTGATGCAATTCTCAGAAATTAACGAGTGAATGTCGCATCTCATTGGCTTATTGATTACAAAGACCACTTTTTCCACGACTGTAAAGATGGGATGCTAGGGAAATTTAAGAAACATTAGACAACCTACCGATCTTACTCTCAAGATAACCATGTTTGGCTATACTTGGAGTGTACTTATTTCAGAAAAACATTTAAAGGCAATTTTTAAAAATACTGGATGGATTCATGAAAGCACAAGAACCAAAATAAACATTAATATTTAAACAGAATGTATAGTCTCTTGAGAGACTGACAAAAATTGCCACAGCTGACTATATTTCAAGTCATCCAGGCGGGGTATTGGGTTAAGTTTTCAACCAGCAATAATCACGTCTCAGTAGAACTTCATAGACTATGAAATTGCCTCTGCGAAAGGATATCTAGTTTAGTGACGAGTCTAAAAGGGACGTGGTTTAATGCTCACCACATACGTGGTGCAGTTCTCACAGTGTACTGAACGTACAGTGTTAGATGAATGCACCTGATTGGCTAGTAGATCACAAACCCCGCCTTTTCCATGTAAGTGCAATCCCAGTCTAATGGAGAAATTTGAGAAACTTTGGATAACCTTATACCTGAGATAATGTTATCCCAATTGACATGTTTTGTATTTTTAAGTCAAATGCTCGTTTCACAAAAGAAATATAGAGATCGCAGATGTTGCCTTTTCCCGGTTTCACAAATCATTGTCACTGGCAAATTTCAGAAACTTTTGCGAGTACTACAATCTTCATTTTGAGATAATATGCCCAGGAGTACCATGGTTGGGTTGGTTCGATCTAGTTTTCCAAGACTGTGGTCCAACGTGATGCAATTCTCAGAAATTAACGAGTGAATGTCGCATCTCATTGGCTTATTGATTACAAAGACCGCTTTTTCCACGACTGTAAAGATGGGATGCTAGGGAAATTTAAGAAACATTAGACAACCTACCGATCTTACTCTCAAGATAACCATGTTTGGCTATACTTGGAGTGTACTTATTTCAGAAAAACATTTAAAGGCAATTTTTAAAAATACTGGATGGATTCATGAAAGCACAAGAACCAAAATAAACATTAATATTTAAACAGAATGTATAGTCTCTTGAGAGACTGACAAAAATTGCCACAGCTGACTATATTTCAAGTCATCCAGGCGGGGTATTGGGTTAAGTTTTCAACCAGCAACAATCACGTCTCAGTAGAACTTCATAGACTATGAAATTGCCTCTGCGAAAGGATATCTAGTTTAGTGACGAGTTAAAAAGGGACGTGGTTTAATGCTCACTACATACGTGGTGCAGTTCTCACAGTGTACTGAACGTACAGTGTTAGATGAATGCACCTGATTGGCTAGTAGATCACAAACCCCGCCTTTTCCATGTAAGTGCAATCCCAGTCTAATGGAGAAATTTGAGAAACTTTGGATAACCTTATACCTGAGATAATGTTATCCCAATTGACATGTTTTGTATTTTTAAGTCAAATGCTCGTTTCACAAAAGAAATATAGAGATCGCAGATGTTGCCTTTTCCCGGTTTCACAAATCATTGTCACTGGCAAATTTCAGAAACTTTTGCGAGTACTACAATCTTCATTTTGAGATAATATGCCCAGGAGTACCATGGTTGGGTTGGTTCGATCTAGTTTTCCAAGACTGTGGTCCAACGTGATGCAATTCTCAGAAATTAACGAGTGAATGTCGCATCTCATTGGCTTATTGATTACAAAGACCGCTTTTTCCACGACTGTAAAGATGGGATGCTAGGGAAATTTAAGAAACATTAGACAACCTACCGATCTTACTCTCAAGATAACCATGTTTGGCTATACTTGGAGTGTACTTATTTCAGAAAAACATTTAAAGGCAATTTTTAAAAATACTGGATGGCTTCATGAAAGCACAAGAACCAAAATAAACATTAATATTTAAACAGAATTTATAGTCTCTTGAGAGACTGACAAAAATTGCCACAGCTGACTATATTTCAAGTCATCCAGGCGGGGTATTGGGTTAAGTTTTCAACCAGCAATAATCACGTCTCAGTAGAACTTCATAGACTATGAAATTGCCTCTGCGAAAGGATACCTAGTTTAGTGACGAGTTAAAAAGGGACGTGGTTTAATGCTCACTACATACGTGGTGCAGTTCTCACAGTGTACTGAACGTACAGTGTTAGATGAATGCACCTGATTGGCTAGTAGATCACAAACCCCGCCTTTTCCATGTAAGTGCAATCCCAGTCTAATGGAGAAATTTGAGAAACTTTGGATAACCTTATACCTGAGATAATGTTATCCCAATTGACATGTTTTGTATTTTTAAGTCAAATGCTCGTTTCACAAAAGAAATATAGAGATCGCAGATGTTGCCTTTTCCCGGTTTCACAAATCATTGTCACTGGCAAATTTCAGAAACTTTTGCGAGTACTACAATCTTCATTTTGAGATAATATGCCCAGGAGTACCATGGTTGGGTTGGTTCGATCTAGTTTTCCAAGACTGTGGTCCAACGTGATGCAATTCTCAGAAATTAACGAGTGAATGTCGCATCTCATTGGCTTATTGATTACAAAGACCACTTTTTCCACGACTGTAAAGATGGGATGCTAGGGAAATTTAAGAAACATTAGACAACCTACCGATCTTACTCTCAAGATAACCATGTTTGGCTATACTTGGAGTGTACTTATTTCAGAAAAACATTTAAAGGCAATTTTTAAAAATACTGGATGGCTTCATGAAAGCACAAGAACCAAAATAAACATTAATATTTAAACAGAATTTATAGTCTCTTGAGAGACTGACAAAAATTGCCACAGCTGACTATATTTCAAGTCATCCAGGCGGGGTATTGGGTTAAGTTTTCAACCAGCAATAATCACGTCTCAGTAGAACTTCATAGACTATGAAATTGCCTCTGCGAAAGGATATCTAGTTTAGTGACGAGTCTAAAAGGGACGTGGTTTAATGCTCACCACATACGTGGTGCAGTTCTCACAGTGTACTGACCGTACAGTGTTAGATGAATGCACCTGATTGGCTAGTAGATCACAAACCCCGCCTTTTCCATGTAAGTGCAATCCCAGTCTAATGGAGAAATTTGAGAAACTTTGGATAACCTTATACCTGAGATAATGTTATCCCAATTGACATGTTTTGTATTTTTAAGTCAAATGCTCGTTTCACAAAAGAAATATAGAGATTGCAGATGTTGCCTTTTCCCGGTTTCACAAATCATTGTCACTGGCAAATTTCAGAAACTTTTGCGAGTACTACAATCTTCATTTTGAGATAATATGCCCAGGAGTACCATGGTTGGGTTGGTTCGATCTAGTTTTCCAAGACTGTGGTCCAACGTGATGCAATTCTCAGAAATTAACGAGTGAATGTCGCATCTCATTGGCTTATTGATTACAAAGACCGCTTTTTCCACGACTGTAAAGATGGGATGCTAGGGAAATTTAAGAAACATTAGACAACCTACCGATCTTACTCTCAAGATAACCATGTTTGGCTATACTTGGAGTGTACTTATTTCAGAAAAACATTTAAAGGCAATTTTTAAAAATACTGGATGGATTCATGAAAGCACAAGAACCAAAATAAACATTAATATTTAAACAGAATTTATAGTCTCTTGAGAGACTGACAAAAAATGCCACAGCTGACTATATTTCAAGTCATCCAGGCGGGATATTGGGTTAAGTTTTCAACCAGCAATAATCACGTCTCAGTAGAACTTCATAAACTATGAAATTGCCTCTGCGAAAGAATATTTAGTTTAGTGACGATTTAAAAAGGGACGTGGTTTAATGCTCACTACATACGTGGTGCAGTTCTCACAGTGTACTGAACGTACAGTGTTAGATGAATGCACCTGATTGGCTAGTAGATCACAAACCCCGCCTTTTCCATGTAAGTGCAATCCCAGTCTAATGGAGAAATTTGAGAAACTTTGGATAACCTTATACCTGAGATAATGTTATCCCAATAGACATGTTTTGTATTTTTAAGTCAAATGCTCGTTTCACAAAAGAAATATAGAGATCGCAGATGTTGCCTTTTCCCGGTTTCACAAATCATTGTCACTGGCAAATTTCAGAAACTTTTGCGAGTACTACAATCTTCATTTTGAGATAATATGCCCAGGAGTACCATGGTTGGGTTGGTTCGATCTAGTTTTCCAAGACTGTGGTCCAACGTGATGCAATTCTCAGAAATTAACGAGTGAATGTCGCATCTCATTGGCTTATTGATTACAAAGACCGCTTTTTCCACGACTGTAAAGATGGGATGCTAGGGAAATTTAAGAAACATTAGACAACCTACCGATCTTACTCTCAAGATAACCATGTTTGGCTATACTTGGAGTGTACTTATTTCAGAAAAACATTTAAAGGCAATTTTTAAAAATACTGGATGGCTTCATGAAAGCACAAGAACCAAAATAAACATTAATATTTAAACAGAATTTATAGTCTCTTGAGAGACTGACAAAAATTGCCACAGCTGACTATATTTCAAGTCATCCAGGCGGGGTATTGGGTTAAGTTTTCAACCAGCAATAATCACGTCTCAGTAGAACTTCATAGACTATGAAATTGCCTCTGCGAAAGGATATCTAGATTAGTGACGAGTTAAAAAGGGACGTGGTTTAATGCTCACCACATACGTGGTGCAGTTCTCATAGTGTACTGAACGTACAGTGTTAGATGAATGCACCTGATTGGCTAGTAGATCACAAACCCCGCCTTTTCCATGTAAGTGCAATCCCAGTCTAATGGAGAAATTTGAGAAACTTTGGATAACCTTATACCTGAGATAATGTTATCCCAATTGACATGTTTTGTATTTTTAAGTCAAATGCTCGTTTCACAAAAGAAATATAGAGATCGCAGATGTTGCCTTTTCCCGGTTTCACAAATCATTGTCACTGGCAAATTTCAGAAACTTTTGCGAGTACTACAATCTTCATTTTGAGATAATATGCCCAGGAGTACCATGGTTGGGTTGGTTCGATCTAGTTTTCCAAGACTGTGGTCCAACGTGATGCAATTCTCAGAAATTAACGAGTGAATGTCGCATCTCATTGGCTTATTGATTACAAAGACCACTTTTTCCACGACTGTAAAGATGGGATGCTAGGGAAATTTAAGAAACATTAGACAACCTACCGATCTTACTCTCAAGATAACCATGTTTGGCTATACTTGGAGTGTACTTATTTCAGAAAAACATTTAAAGGCAATTTTTAAAAATACTGGATGGATTCATGAAAGCACAAGAACCAAAATAAACATTAATATTTAAACAGAATGTATAGTCTCTTGAGAGACTGACAAAAATTGCCACAGCTGACTATATTTCAAGTCATCCAGGCGGGGTATTGGGTTAAGTTTTCAACCAGCAATAATCACGTCTCAGTAGAACTTCATAGACTATGAAATTGCCTCTGCGAAAGGATATCTAGTTTAGTGACGAGTCTAAAAGGGACGTGGTTTAATGCTCACCACATACGTGGTGCAGTTCTCACAGTGTACTGAACGTACAGTGTTAGATGAATGCACCTGATTGGCTAGTAGATCACAAACCCCGCCTTTTCCATGTAAGTGCAATCCCAGTCTAATGGAGAAATTTGAGAAACTTTGGATAACCTTATACCTGAGATAATGTTATCCCAATTGACATGTTTTGTATTTTTAAGTCAAATGCTCGTTTCACAAAAGAAATATAGAGATCGCAGATGTTGCCTTTTCCCGGTTTCACAAATCATTGTCACTGGCAAATTTCAGAAACTTTTGCGAGTACTACAATCTTCATTTTGAGATAATATGCCCAGGAGTACCATGGTTGGGTTGGTTCGATCTAGTTTTCCAAGACTGTGGTCCAACGTGATGCAATTCTCAGAAATTAACGAGTGAATGTCGCATCTCATTGGCTTATTGATTACAAAGACCGCTTTTTCCACGACTGTAAAGATGGGATGCTAGGGAAATTTAAGAAACATTAGACAACCTACCGATCTTACTCTCAAGATAACCATGTTTGGCTATACTTGGAGTGTACTTATTTCAGAAAAACATTTAAAGGCAATTTTTAAAAATACTGGATGGATTCATGAAAGCACAAGAACCAAACTAAACATTAATATTTAAACAGAATGTATAGTCTCTTGAGAGACTGACAAAAATTGCCACAGCTGACTATATTTCAAGTCATCCAGGCGGGGTATTGGGTTAAGTTTTCAACCAGCAACAATCACGTCTCAGTAGAACTTCATAGACTATGAAATTGCCTCTGCAAAAGGATATCTAGTTTAGTGACGAGTTAAAAAGGGACGTGGTTTAATGCTCACTACATACGTGGTGCAGTTCTCACAGTGTACTGAACGTACAGTGTTAGATGAATGCACCTGATTGGCTAGTAGATCACAAACCCTGCCTTTTCCATGTAAGTGCAATCCCAGTCTAATGGAGAAATTTGAGAAACTTTGGATAACCTTATACCTGAGATAATGTTATCCCAATTGACATGTTTTGTATTTTTAAGTCAAATGCTCGTTTCACAAAAGAAATATAGAGATCGCAGATGTTGCCTTTTCCCGGTTTCACAAATCATTGTCACTGGCAAATTTCAGAAACTTTTGCGAGTACTACAATCTTCATTTTGAGATAATATGCCCAGGAGTACCATGGTTGGGTTGGTTCGATCTAGTTTTCCAAGACTGTGGCCCAACGTGATGCAATTCTCAGAAATTAGCGAGTGAATGTCGCATCTCATTGGCTTATTGATTACAAAGACCGCTTTTTCCACGACTGTAAAGATGGGATGCTAGGGAAATTTAAGAAACATTAGACAACCTACCGATCTTACTCTCAAGATAACCATGTTTGGCTATACTTGGAGTGTACTTATTTCAGAAAAACATTTAAAGGCAATTTTTAAAAATACTGGATGGATTCATGAAAGCACAAGAACCAAACTAAACATTAATATTTAAACAGAATGTATAGTCTCTTGTGAGACTGACAAAAATTGCCACAGCTGACTATATTTCAAGTCATCCAGGCGGGGTATTGGGTTAAGTTTTCAACCAGCAACAATCACGTCTCAGTAGAACTTCATAGACTATGAAATTGCCTCTGCGAAAGGATATCTAGTTTAGTGACGAGTTAAAAAGGGACGTGGTTTAATGCTCACTACATACGTGGTGCAGTTCTCACAGTGTACTGACCGTACAGTGTTAGATGAATGCACCTGATTGGCTAGTAGATCACAAACCCCGCCTTTTCCATGTAAGTGCAATCCCAGTCTAATGGAGAAATTTGAGAAACTTTGGATAACCTTATACCTGAGATAATGTTATCCCAATTGACATGTTTTGTATTTTTAAGTCAAATGCTCGTTTCACAAAAGAAATATAGAGATCGCAGATGTTGCCTTTTCCCGGTTTCACAAATCATTGTCACTGGCAAATTTCAGAAACTTTTGCGAGTACTACAATCTTCATTTTGAGATAATATGCCCAGGAGTACCATGGTTGGGTTGGTTCGATCTAGTTTTCCAAGACTGTGGTCCAACGTGATGCAATTCTCAGAAATTAACGAGTGAATGTCGCATCTCATTGGCTTATTGATCACAAAGACCGCTTTTTCCACGACTGTAAAGATGGGATGCTAGGGAAATTTAAGAAACATTAGACAACCTACCGATCTTACTCTCAAGATAACCATGTTTGGCTATACTTGGAGTGTACTTATTTCAGAAAAACATTTAAAGGCAATTTTTAAAAATACTGGATGGATTCATGAAAGCACAAGAACCAAAATAAACATTAATATTTAAACAGAATTTATAGTCTCTTGAGAGACTGACAAAAATTGCCACAGCTGACTATATTTCAAGTCATCCAGGCGGGGTATTGGGTTAAGTTTTCAACCAGCAATAATCACGTCTCAGTAGAACTTCATAGACTATGAAATTGCCTCTGCGAAAGGATATCTAGTTTAGTGACGAGTCTAAAAGGGACGTGGTTTAATGCTCACCACATACGTGGTGCAGTTCTCACAGTGTACTGACCGTACAGTGTTAGATGAATGCACCTGATTGGCTAGTAGATCACAAACCCCGCCTTTTCCATGTAAGTGCAATCCCAGTCTAATGGAGAAATTTGAGAAACTTTGGATAACCTTATACCTGAGATAATGTTATCCCAATTGACATGTTTTGTATTTTTAAGTCAAATGCTCGTTTCACAAAAGAAATATAGAGATCGCAGATGTTGCCTTTTCCCGGTTTCACAAATCATTGTCACTGGCAAATTTCAGAAACTTTTGCGAGTACTACAATCTTCATTTTGAGATAATATGCCCAGGAGTACCATGGTTGGGTTGGTTCGATCTAGTTTTCCAAGACTGTGGCCCAACGTGATGCAATTCTCAGAAATTAGCGAGTGAATGTCGCATCTCATTGGCTTATTGATTACAAAGACCGCTTTTTCCACGACTGTAAAGATGGGATGCTAGGGAAATTTAAGAAACATTAGACAACCTACCGATCTTACTCTCAAGATAACCATGTTTGGCTATACTTGGAGTGTACTTATTTCAGAAAAACATTTAAAGGCAATTTTTAAAAATACTGGATGGATTCATGAAAGCACAAGAACCAAAATAAACATTAATATTTAAACAGAATGTATAGTCTCTTGAGAGACTGACAAAAATTGCCACAGCTGACTATATTTCAAGTCATCCAGGCGGGGTATTGGGTTAAGTTTTCAACCAGCAACAATCACGTCTCAGTAGAACTTCATAGACTATGAAATTGCTTCTGCGAAAGGATATCTAGTTTAGTGACGAGTTAAAAAGGGACGTGGTTTAATGCTCACTACATACGTGGTGCAGTTCTCACAGTGTACTGAACGTACAGTGTTAGATGAATGCACCTGATTGGCTAGTAGATCACAAACCCCGCCTTTTCCATGTAAGTGCAATCCCAGTCTAATGGAGAAATTTGAGAAACTTTGGATAACCTTATACCTGAGATAATGTTATCCCAATTGACATGTTTTGTATTTTTAAGTCAAATGCTCGTTTCACAAAAGAAATATAGAGATCGCAGATGTTGCCTTTTCCCGGTTTCACAAATCATTGTCACTGGCAAATTTCAGAAACTTTTGCGAGTACTACAATCTTCATTTTGAGATAATATGCCCAGGGGTACCATGGTTGGGTTGGTTCGATCTAGTTTTCCAAGACTGTGGTCCAACGTGATGCAATTCTCAGAAATTAACGAGTGAATGTCGCATCTCATTGGCTTATTGATTACAAAGACCGCTTTTTCCACGACTGTAAAGATGGGATGCTAGGGAAATTTAAGAAACATTAGACAACCTACCGATCTTACTCTCAAGATAACCATGTTTGGCTATACTTGGAGTGTACTTATTTCAGAAAAACATTTAAAGGCAATTTTTAAAAATACTGGATGGTTTCATGAAAGCACAAGAACCAAAATAAACATTAATATTTAAACAGAATGTATAGTCTCTTGAGAGACTGACAAAAATTGCCACAGCTGACTATATTTCAAGTCATCCAGGCGGGGTATTGGGTTAAGTTTTCAACCAGCAATAATCACGTCTCAGTAGAACTTCATAGACTATGAAATTGCCTCTGCGAAAGGATATCTAGTTTAGTGACGAGTCTAAAAGGGACGTGGTTTAATGCTCACCACATACTTGGTGCAGTTCTCACAGTGTACTGACCGTACAGTGTTAGATGAATGCACATGATTGGCTAGTAGATCACAAACCCCGCCTTTTCCATGTAAGTGCAATCCCAGTCTAATGGAGAAATTTGAGAAACTTTGGATAACCTTATACCTGAGATAATGTTATCCCAATTGACATGTTTTGTATTTTTAAGTCAAATGCTCGTTTCACAAAAGAAATATAGAGATCGCAGATGTTGCCTTTTCCCGGTTTCACAAATCATTGTCACTGGCAAATTTCAGAAACTTTTGCGAGTACTACAATCTTCATTTTGAGATAATATGCCCAGGAGTACCATGGTTGGGTTGGTTCGATCTAGTTTTCCAAGACTGTGGTCCAACGTGATGCAATTCTCAGAAATTAACGAGTGAATGTCGCATCTCATTGGCTTATTGATTACAAAGACCGCTTTTTCCACGACTGTAAAGATGGGATGCTAGGGAAATTTAAGAAACATTAGACAACCTACCGATCTTACTCTCAAGATAACCATGTTTGGCTATACTTGGAGTGTACTTATTTCAGAAAAACATTTAAAGGCAATTTTTAAAAATACTGGATGGATTCATGAAAGCACAAGAACCAAAATAAACATTAATATTTAAACAGAATGTATAGTCTCTTGAGAGACTGACAAAAATTGCCACAGCTGACTATATTTCAAGTCATCCAGGCGGGGTATTGGGTTAAGTTTTCAACCAGCAATAATCACGTCTCAGTAGAACTTCATAGACTATGAAATTGCCTCTGCGAAAGGATATCTAGTTTAGTGACGAGTCTAAAAGGGACGTGGTTTAATGCTCACCACATACGTGGTGCAGTTCTCACAGTGTACTGACCGTACAGTGTTAGATGAATGCACCTGATTGGCTAGTAGATCACAAACCCCGCCTTTTCCATGTAAGTGCAATCCCAGTCTAATGGAGAAATTTGAGAAACTTTGGATAACCTTATACCTGAGATAATGTTATCCCAATTGACATGTTTTGTATTTTTAAGTCAAATGCTCGTTTCACAAAAGAAATATAGAGATTGCAGATGTTGCCTTTTCCCGGTTTCACAAATCATTGTCACTGGCAAATTTCAGAAACTTTTGCGAGTACTACAATCTTCATTTTGAGATAATATGCCCAGGAGTACCATGGTTGGGTTGGTTCGATCTAGTTTTCCAAGACTGTGGTCCAACGTGATGCAATTCTCAGAAATTAACGAGTGAATGTCGCATCTCATTGGCTTATTGATTACAAAGACCGCTTTTTCCACGACTGTAAAGATGGGATGCTAGGGAAATTTAAGAAACATTAGACAACCTACCGATCTTACTCTCAAGATAACCATGTTTGGCTATACTTGGAGTGTACTTATTTCAGAAAAACATTTAAAGGCAATTTTTAAAAATACTGGATGGATTCATGAAAGCACAAGAACCAAAATAAACATTAATATTTAAACAGAATGTATAGTCTCTTGAGAGACTGACAAAAATTGCCACAGCTGACTATATTTCAAGTCATCCAGGCGGGGTATTGGGTTAAGTTTTCAACCAGCAACAATCACGTCTCAGTAGAACTTCATAGACTATGAAATTGCCTCTGCGAAAGGATATCTAGTTTAGTGACGATTTAAAAAGGGACGTGGTTTAATGCTCACTACATACGTGGTGCAGTTCTCACAGTGTACTGAACGTACAGTGTTAGATGAATGCACCTGATTGGCTAGTAGATCACAAACCCCGCCTTTTCCATGTAAGTGCAATCCCAGTCTAATGGAGAAATTTGAGAAACTTTGGATAACCTTATACCTGAGATAATGTTATCCCAATTGACATGTTTTGTATTTTTAAGTCAAATGCTCGTTTCACAAAAGAAATATAGAGATCGCAGATGTTGCCTTTTCCCGGTTTCACAAATCATTGTCACTGGCAAATTTCAGAAACTTTTGCGAGTACTACAATCTTCATTTTGAGATAATATGCCCAGGAGTACCATGGTTGGGTTGGTTCGATCTAGTTTTCCAAGACTGTGGTCCAACGTGATGCAATTCTCAGAAATTAACGAGTGAATGTCGCATCTCATTGGCTTATTGATTACAAAGACCGCTTTTTCCACGACTGTAAAGATGGGATGCTAGGGAAATTTAAGAAACATTAGACAACCTACCGATCTTACTCTCAAGATAACCATGTTTGGCTAT
Organism: Scomber japonicus; assembly: GCF_027409825.1. NCBI lineage: Eukaryota > Metazoa > Chordata > Actinopteri > Scombriformes > Scombridae > Scomber > Scomber japonicus. Next base: position 26,370,575 of record NC_070593.1, on the reverse strand, counting down.
ACTTGGAGTGTACTTATTTCAGAAAAACATTTAAAGGCAATTTTTAAAAATACTGGATGGATTCATGAAAGCACAAGAACCAAAATAAACATTAATATTTAAACAGAATTTATAGTCTCTTGAGAGACTGACAAAAATTGCCACAGCTGACTATATTTCAAGTCATCCAGGCGGGGTATTGGGTTAAGTTTTCAACCAGCAATAATCACGTCTCAGTAGAACTTCATAGACTATGAAATTGCCTCTGCGAAAGGATATCTAGTTTAGTGACGAGTCTAAAAGGGACGTGGTTTAATGCTCACCACATACGTGGTGCAGTTCTCACAGTGTACTGACCGTACAGTGTTAGATGAATGCACCTGATTGGCTAGTAGATCACAAACCCCGCCTTTTCCATGTAAGTGCAATCCCAGTCTAATGGAGAAATTTGAGAAACTTTGGATAACCTTATACCTGAGATAATGTTATCCCAATTGACATGTTTTGTATTTTTAAGTCAAATGCTCGTTTCACAAAAGAAATATAGAGATCGCAGATGTTGCCTTTTCCCGGTTTCACAAATCATTGTCACTGGCAAATTTCAGAAACTTTTGCGAGTACTACAATCTTCATTTTGAGATAATATGCCCAGGAGTACCATGGTTGGGTTGGTTCGATCTAGTTTTCCAAGACTGTGGCCCAACGTGATGCAATTCTCAGAAATTAGCGAGTGAATGTCGCATCTCATTGGCTTATTGATTACAAAGACCGCTTTTTCCACGACTGTAAAGATGGGATGCTAGGGAAATTTAAGAAACATTAGACAACCTACCGATCTTACTCTCAAGATAACCATGTTTGGCTATACTTGGAGTGTACTTATTTCAGAAAAACATTTAAAGGCAATTTTTAAAAATACTGGATGGATTCATGAAAGCACAAGAACCAAAATAAACATTAATATTTAAACAGAATGTATAGTCTCTTGAGAGACTGACAAAAATTGCCACAGCTGACTATATTTCAAGTCATCCAGGCGGGGTATTGGGTTAAGTTTTCAACCAGCAACAATCACGTCTCAGTAGAACTTCATAGACTATGAAATTGCCTCTGCGAAAGGATATCTAGTTTAGTGACGACTTAAAAAGGGACGTGGTTTAATGCTCACTACATACGTGGTGCAGTTCTCACAGTGTACTGAACGTACAGTGTTAGATGAATGCACCTGATTGGCTAGTAGATCACAAACCCCGCCTTTTCCATGTAAGTGCAATCCCAGTCTAATGGAGAAATTTGAGAAACTTTGGATAACCTTATACCTGAGATAATGTTATCCCAATTGACATGTTTTGTATTTTTAAGTCAAATGCTCGTTTCACAAAAGAAATATAGAGATCGCAGATGTTGCCTTTTCCCGGTTTCACAAATCATTGTCACTGGCAAATTTCAGAAACTTTTGCGAGTACTACAATCTTCATTTTGAGATAATATGCCCAGGAGTACCATGGTTGGGTTGGTTCGATCTAGTTTTCCAAGACTGTGGTCCAACGTGATGCAATTCTCAGAAATTAACGAGTGAATGTCGCATCTCATTGGCTTATTGATTACAAAGACCGCTTTTTCCACGACTGTAAAGATGGGATGCTAGGGAAATTTAAGAAACATTAGACAACCTACCGATCTTACTCTCAAGATAACCATGTTTGGCTATACTTGGAGTGTACTTATTTCAGAAAAACATTTAAAGGCAATTTTTAAAAATACTGGATGGATTCATGAAAGCACAAGAACCAAAATAAACATTAATATTTAAACAGAATTTATAGTCTCTTGAGAGACTGACAAAAATTGCCACAGCTGACTATACTTCAAGTCATCCAGGCGGGGTATTGGGTTAAGTTTTCAACCAGCAATAATCACATCTCAGTAGAACTTCATAGACTATGAAATTGCCTCTGCGAAAGGATATCTAGTTTAGTGACGAGTCTAAAAGGGACGTGGTTTAATGCTCACCACATACGTGGTGCAGTTCTCACAGTGTACTGACCGTACAGTGTTAGATGAATGCACCTGATTGGCTAGTAGATCACAAACCCCGCCTTTTCCATGTAAGTGCAATCCCAGTCTAATGGAGAAATTTGAGAAACTTTGGATAACCTTATACCTGAGATAATGTTATCCCAATTGACATGTTTTGTATTTTTAAGTCAAATGCTCGTTTCACAAAAGAAATATAGAGATCGCAGATGTTGCCTTTTCCCGGTTTCACAAATCATTGTCACTGGCAAATTTCAGAAACTTTTGCGAGTACTACAATCTTCATTTTGAGATAATATGCCCAGGAGTACCATGGTTGGGTTGGTTCGATCTAGTTTTCCAAGACTGTGGCCCAACGTGATGCAATTCTCAGAAATTAGCGAGTGAATGTCGCATCTCATTGGCTTATTGATTACAAAGACCGCTTTTTCCACGACTGTAAAGATGGGATGCTAGGGAAATTACAGAAACATTAGACAACCTACCGATCTTACTCTCAAGATAACCATGTTTGGCTATACTTGGAGTGTACTTATTTCAGAAAAACATTTAAAGGCAATTTTTAAAAATACTGGATGGATTCATGAAAGCACAAGAACCAAAATAAACATTAATATTTAAACAGAATGTATAGTCTCTTGAGAGACTGACAAAAATTGCCACAGCTGACTATATTTCAAGTCATCCAGGCGGGGTATTGGGTTAAGTTTTCAACCAGCAACAATCACGTCTCAGTAGAACTTCATAGACTATGAAATTGCCTCTGCGAAAGGATATCTAGTTTAGTGACGAGTTAAAAAGGGACGTGGTTTAATGCTCACTACATACGTGGTGCAGTTCTCACAGTGTACTGAACGTACAGTGTTAGATGAATGCACCTGATTGGCTAGTAGATCACAAACCCCGCCTTTTCCATGTAAGTGCAATCCCAGTCTAATGGAGAAATTTGAGAAACTTTGGATAACCTTATACCTGAGATAATGTTATCCCAATTGACATGTTTTGTATTTTTAAGTCAAATGCTCGTTTCACAAAAGAAATATAGAGATCGCAGATGTTGCCTTTTCCCGGTTTCACAAATCATTGTCACTGGCAAATTTCAGAAACTTTTGCGAGTACTACAATCTTCATTTTGAGATAATATGCCCAGGAGTACCATGGTTGGGTTGGTTCGATCTAGTTTTCCAAGACTGTGGCCCAACGTGATGCAATTCTCAGAAATTAGCGAGTGAATGTCGCATCTCATTGGCTTATTGATTACAAAGACCGCTTTTTCCACGACTGTAAAGATGGGATGCTAGGGAAATTTAAGAAACATTAGACAACCTACCGATCTTACTCTCAAGATAACCATGTTTGGCTATACTTGGAGTGTACTTATTTCAGAAAAACATTTAAAGGCAATTTTTAAAAATACTGGATGGATTCATGAAAGCACAAGAACCAAAATAAACATTAATATTTAAACAGAATTTATAGTCTCTTGAGAGACTGACAAAAATTGCCACAGCTGACTATATTTCAAGTCATCCAGGCGGGGTATTGGGTTAAGTTTTCAACCAGCAATAATCACGTCTCAGTAGAACTTCATAGACTATGAAATTGCCTCTGCGAAAGGATATCTAGTTTAGTGACGAGTCTAAAAGGGACGTGGTTTAATGCTCACCACATACGTGGTGCAGTTCTCACAGTGTACTGACCGTACAGTGTTAGATGAATGCACCTGATTGGCTAGTAGATCACAAACCCCGCCTTTTCCATGTAAGTGCAATCCCAGTCTAATGGAGAAATTTGAGAAACTTTGGATAACCTTATACCTGAGATAATGTTATCCCAATTGACATGTTTTGTATTTTTAAGTCAAATGCTCGTTTCACAAAAGAAATATAGAGATCGCAGATGTTGCCTTTTCCCGGTTTCACAAATCATTGTCACTGGCAAATTTCAGAAACTTTTGCGAGTACTACAATCTTCATTTTGAGATAATATGCCGAGGAGTACCATGGTTGGGTTGGTTCGATCTAGTTTTCCAAGACTGTGGTCCAACGTGATGCAATTCTCAGAAATTAACGAGTGAATGTCGCATCTCATTGGCTTATTGATTACAAAGACCGCTTTTTCCACGACTGTAAAGATGGGATGCTAGGGAAATTTAAGAAACATTTAGACAACCTACCGATCTTACTCTCAAGATAACCATGTTTGGCTATACTTGGAGTGTACTTATTTCAGAAAAACATTTAAAGGCAATTTTTAAAAATACTGGATGGATTCATGAAAGCACAAGAACCAAAATAAACATTAATATTTAAACAGAATGTATAGTCTCTTGAGAGACTGACAAAAATTGCCACAGCTGACTATATTTCAAGTCATCCAGGCGGGGTATTGGGTTAAGTTTTCAACCAGCAATAATCACGTCTCAGTAGAACTTCATAGACTATGAAATTGCCTCTGCGAAAGGATATCTAGTTTAGTGACGAGTCTAAAAGGGACGTGGTTTAATGCTCACTACATACGTGGTGCAGTTCTCACAGTGTACTGAACGTACAGTGTTAGATGAATGCACCTGATTGGCTAGTAGATCACAAACCCCGCCTTTTCCATGTAAGTGCAATCCCAGTCTAATGGAGAAATTTGAGAAACTTTGGATAACCTTATACCTGAGATAATGTTATCCCAATTGACATGTTTTGTATTTTTAAGTCAAATGCTCGTTTCACAAAAGAAATATAGAGATCGCAGATGTTGCCTTTTCCCGGTTTCACAAATCATTGTCACTGGCAAATTTCAGAAACTTTTGCGAGTACTACAATCTTCATTTTGAGATAATATGCCCAGGAGTACCATGGTTGGGTTGGTTCGATCTAGTTTTCCAAGACTGTGGTCCAACGTGATGCAATTCTCAGAAATTAACGAGTGAATGTCGCATCTCATTGGCTTATTGATTACAAAGACCGCTTTTTCCACGACTGTAAAGATGGGATGCTAGGGAAATTTAAGAAACATTAGACAACCTACCGATCTTACTCTCAAGATAACCATGTTTGGCTATACTTGGAGTGTACTTATTTCAGAAAAACATTTAAAGGCAATTTTTAAAAATACTGGATGGATTCATGAAAGCACAAGAACCAAAATAAACATTAATATTTAAACAGAATGTATAGTCTCTTGAGAGACTGACAAAAATTGCCACAGCTGACTATATTTCAAGTCATCCAGGCGGGGTATTGGGTTAAGTTTTCAACCAGCAATAATCACGTCTCAGTAGAACTTCATAGACTATGAAATTGCCTCTGCGAAAGGATATCTAGTTTAGTGACGAGTCTAAAAGGGACGTGGTTTAATGCTCACCACATACGTGGTGCAGTTCTCACAGTGTACTGACCGTACAGTGTTAGATGAATGCACCTGATTGGCTAGTAGATCACAAACCCCGCCTTTTCCATGTAAGTGCAATCCCAGTCTAATGGAGAAATTTGAGAAACTTTGGATAACCTTATACCTGAGATAATGTTATCCCAATTGACATGTTTTGTATTTTTAAGTCAAATGCTCGTTTCACAAAAGAAATATAGAGATCGCAGATGTTGCCTTTTCCCGGTTTCACAAATCATTGTCACTGGCAAATTTCAGAAACTTTTGCGAGTACTACAATCTTCATTTTGAGATAATATGCCCAGGAGTACCATGGTTGGGTTGGTTCGATCTAGTTTTCCAAGACTGTGGTCCAACGTGATGCAATTCTCAGAAATTAACGAGTGAATGTCGCATCTCATTGGCTTATTGATTACAAAGACCGCTTTTTCCACGACTGTAAAGATGGGATGCTAGGGAAATTTAAGAAACATTAGACAACCTACCGATCTTACTCTCAAGATAACCATGTTTGGCTATACTTGGAGTGTACTTATTTCAGAAAAACATTTAAAGGCAATTTTTAAAAATACTGGATGGATTCATGAAAGCACAAGAACCAAAATAAACATTAATATTTAAACAGAATGTATAGTCTCTTGAGAGACTGACAAAAATTGCCACAGCTGACTATATTTCAAGTCATCCAGGCGGGGTATTGGGTTAAGTTTTCAACCAGCAATAATCACGTCTCAGTAGAACTTCATAGACTATGAAATTGCCTCTGCGAAAGGACATCTAGTTTAGTGACGAGTCTAAAAGGGACGTGGTTTAATGCTCACCACATACGTGGTGCAGTTCTCACAGTGTACTGACCGTACAGTGTTAGATGAATGCACCTGATTGGCTAGTAGATCACAAACCCCGCCTTTTCCATGTAAGTGCAATCCCAGTCTAATGGAGAAATTTGAGAAACTTTGGATAACCTTATACCTGAGATAATGTTATCCCAATTGACATGTTTTGTATTTTTAAGTCAAATGCTCGTTTCACAAAAGAAATATAGAGATCGCAGATGTTGCCTTTTCCCGGTTTCACAAATCATTGTCACTGGCAAATTTCAGAAACTTTTGCGAGTACTACAATCTTCATTTTGAGATAATATGCCCAGGAGTACCATGGTTGGGTTGGTTCGATCTAGTTTTCCAAGACTGTGGCCCAACGTGATGCAATTCTCAGAAATTAGCGAGTGAATGTCGCATCTCATTGGCTTATTGATTACAAAGACCGCTTTTTCCACGACTGTAAAGATGGGATGCTAGGGAAATTTAAGAAACATTAGACAACCTACCGATCTTACTCTCAAGATAACCATGTTTGGCTATACTTGGAGTGTACTTATTTCAGAAAAACATTTAAAGGCAATTTTTAAAAATACTGGATGGATTCATGAAAGCACAAGAACCAAAATAAACATTAATATTTAAACAGAATGTATAGTCTCTTGAGAGACTGACAAAAATTGCCACAGCTGACTATATTTCAAGTCATCCAGGCGGGGTATTGGGTTAAGTTTTCAACCAGCAATAATCACGTCTCAGTAGAACTTCATAGACTATGAAATTGCCTCTGCGAAAGGATATCTAGTTTAGTGACGAGTCTAAAAGGGACGTGGTTTAATGCTCACCACATACGTGGTGCAGTTCTCACAGTGTACTGACCGTACAGTGTTAGATGAATGCACCTGATTGGCTAGTAGATCACAAACCCCGCCTTTTCCATGTAAGTGCAATCCCAGTCTAATGGAGAAATTTGAGAAACTTTGGATAACCTTATACCTGAGATAATGTTATCCCAATTGACATGTTTTGTATTTTTAAGTCAAATGCTCGTTTCACAAAAGAAATATAGAGATTGCAGATGTTGCCTTTTCCCGGTTTCACAAATCATTGTCACTGGCAAATTTCAGAAACTTTTGCGAGTACTACAATCTTCATTTTGAGATAATATGCCCAGGAGTACCATGGTTGGGTTGGTTCGATCTAGTTTTCCAAGACTGTGGTCCAACGTGATGCAATTCTCAGAAATTAACGAGTGAATGTCGCATCTCATTGGCTTATTGATTACAAAGACCGCTTTTTCCACGACTGTAAAGATGGGATGCTAGGGAAATTTAAGAAACATTAGACAACCTACCGATCTTACTCTCAAGATAACCATGTTTGGCTATACTTGGAGTGTACTTATTTCAGAAAAACATTTAAAGGCAATTTTTAAAAATACTGGATGGATTCATGAAAGCACAAGAACCAAAATAAACATTAATATTTAAACAGAATGTATAGTCTCTTGAGAGACTGACAAAAATTGCCACAGCTGACTATATTTCAAGTCATCCAGGCGGGGTATTGGGTTAAGTTTTCAACCAGCAATAATCACGTCTCAGTAGAACTTCATAGACTATGAAATTGCCTCTGCGAAAGGATATCTAGTTTAGTGACGAGTTAAAAAGGGACGTGGTTTAATGCTCACCACATACGTGGTGCAGTTCTCACAGTGTACTGACCGTACAGTGTTAGATGAATGCACCTGATTGGCTAGTAGATCACAAACCCCGCCTTTTCCATGTAAGTGCAATCCCAGTCTAATGGAGAAATTTGAGAAACTTTGGATAACCTTATACCTGAGATAATGTTATCCCAATTGACATGTTTTGTATTTTTAAGTCAAATGCTCGTTTCACAAAAGAAATATAGAGATCGCAGATGTTGCCTTTTCCCGGTTTCACAAATCATTGTCACTGGCAAATTTCAGAAACTTTTGCGAGTACTACAATCTTCATTTTGAGATAATATGCCCAGGAGTACCATGGTTGGGTTGGTTCGATCTAGTTTTCCAAGACTGTGGTCCAACGTGATGCAATTCTCAGAAATTAACGAGTGAATGTCGCATCTCATTGGCTTATTGATTACAAAGACCGCTTTTTCCACGACTGTAAAGATGGGATGCTAGGGAAATTTAAGAAACATTAGACAACCTACCGATCTTACTCTCAAGATAACCATGTTTGGCTATACTTGGAGTGTACTTATTTCAGAAAAACATTTAAAGGCAATTTTTAAAAATACTGGATGGATTCATGAAAGCACAAGAACCAAAATAAACATTAATATTTAAACAGAATTTATAGTCTCTTGAGAGACTGACAAAAATTGCCACAGCTGACTATATTTCAAGTCATCCAGGCGGGGTATTGGGTTAAGTTTTCAACCAGCAATAATCACGTCTCAGTAGAACTTCATAGACTATGAAATTGCCTCTGCGAAAGGATATCTAGTTTAGTGACGAGTCTAAAAGGGACGTGGTTTAATGCTCACCACATACGTGGTGCAGTTCTCACAGTGTACTGACCGTACAGTGTTAGATGAATGCACCTGATTGGCTAGTAGATCACAAACCCCGCCTTTTCCATGTAAGTGCAATCCCAGTCTAATGGAGAAATTTGAGAAACTTTGGATAACCTTATACCTGAGATAATGTTATCCCAATTGACATGTTTTGTATTTTTAAGTCAAATGCTCGTTTCACAAAAGAAATATAGAGATCGCAGATGTTGCCTTTTCCCGGTTTCACAAATCATTGTCACTGGCAAATTTCAGAAACTTTTGCGAGTACTACAATCTTCATTTTGAGATAATATGCCCAGGAGTACCATGGTTGGGTTGGTTCGATCTAGTTTTCCAAGACTGTGGTCCAACGTGATGCAATTCTCAGAAATTAACGAGTGAATGTCGCATCTCATTGGCTTATTGATTACAAAGACCGCTTTTTCCACGACTGTAAAGATGGGATGCTAGGGAAATTTAAGAAACATTAGACAACCTACCGATCTTACTCTCAAGATAACCATGTTTGGCTATACTTGGAGTGTACTTATTTCAGAAAAACATTTAAAGGCAATTTTTAAAAATACTGGATGGATTCATGAAAGCACAAGAACCAAAATAAACATTAATATTTAAACAGAATGTATAGTCTCTTGAGAGACTGACAAAAATTGCCACAGCTGACTATATTTCAAGTCATCCAGGCGGGGTATTGGGTTAAGTTTTCAACCAGCAATAATCACGTCTCAGTAGAACTTCATAGACTATGAAATTGCCTCTGCGAAAGGATATCTAGTTTAGTGACGAGTCTAAAAGGGACGTGGTTTAATGCTCACCACATACGTGGTGCAGTTCTCACAGTGTACTGACCGTACAGTGTTAGATGAATGCACCTGATTGGCTAGTAGATCACAAACCCCGCCTTTTCCATGTAAGTGCAATCCCAGTCTAATGGAGAAATTTGAGAAACTTTGGATAACCTTATACCTGAGATACTGTTATCCCAATTGACATGTTTTGTATTTTTAAGTCAAATGCTCGTTTCACAAAAGAAATATAGAGATCGCAGATGTTGCCTTTTCCCGGTTTCACAAATCATTGTCACTGGCAAATTTCAGAAACTTTTGCGAGTACTACAATCTTCATTTTGAGATAATATGCCCAGGAGTACCATGGTTGGGTTGGTTCGATCTAGTTTTCCAAGACTGTGGCCCAACGTGATGCAATTCTCAGAAATTAGCGAGTGAATGTCGCATCTCATTGGCTTATTGATTACAAAGACCGCTTTTTCCACGACTGTAAAGATGGGATGCTAGGGAAATTTAAGAAACATTAGACAACCTACCGATCTTACTCTCAAGATAACCATGTTTGGCTATACTTGGAGTGTACTTATTTCAGAAAAACATTTAAAGGCAATTTTTAAAAATACTGGATGGATTCATGAAAGCACAAGAACCAAAATAAACATTAATATTTAAACAGAATGTATAGTCTCTTGAGAGACTGACAAAAATTGCCACAGCTGACTATATTTCAAGTCATCCAGGCGGGGTATTGGGTTAAGTTTTCAACCAGCAACAATCACGTCTCAGTAGAACTTCATAGACTATGAAATTGCCTCTGCGAAAGGATATCTAGTTTAGTGACGAGTTAAAAAGGGACGTGGTTTAATGCTCACTACATACGTGGTGCAGTTCTCACAGTGTACTGAACGTACAGTGTTAGATGAATGCACCTCATTGGCTAGTAGATCACAAACCCCGCCTTTTCCATGTAAGTGCAATCCCAGTCTAATGGAGAAATTTGAGAAACTTTGGATAACCTTATACCTGAGATAATGTTATCCCAATTGACATGTTTTGTATTTTTAAGTCAAATGCTCGTTTCACAAAAGAAATATAGAGATCGCAGATGTTGCCTTTTCCCGGTTTCACAAATCATTGTCACTGGCAAATTTCAGAAACTTTTGCGAGTACTACAATCTTCATTTTGAGATAATATGCCCAGGAGTACCATGGTTGGGTTGGTTCGATCTAGTTTTCCAAGACTGTGGTCCAACGTGATGCAATTCTCAGAAATTAACGAGTGAATGTCGCATCTCATTGGCTTATTGATTACAAAGACCGCTTTTTCCACGACTGTAAAGATGGGATGCTAGGGAAATTTAAGAAACATTAGACAACCTACCGATCTTACTCTCAAGATAACCATGTTTGGCTATACTTGGAGTGTACTTATTTCAGAAAAACATTTAAAGGCAATTTTTAAAAATACTGGATGAATTCATGAAAGCACAAGAACCAAAATAAACATTAATATTTAAACAGAATTTATAGTCTCTTGAGAGACTGACAAAAATTGCCACAGCTGACTATATTTCAAGTCATCCAGGCGGGGTATTGGGTTAAGTTTTCAACCAGCAATAATCACGTCTCAGTAGAACTTCATAGACTATGAAATTGCCTCTGCGAAAGGATATCTAGTTTAGTGACGAGTCTAAAAGGGACGTGGTTTAATGCTCACCACATACGTGGTGCAGTTCTCACAGTGTACTGACCGTACAGTGTTAGATGAATGCACCTGATTGGCTAGTAGATCACAAACCCCGCCTTTTCCATGTAAGTGCAATCCCAGTCTAATGGAGAAATTTGAGAAACTTTGGATAACCTTATACCTGAGATAATGTTATCCCAATTGACATGTTTTGTATTTTTAAGTCAAATGCTCGTTTCACAAAAGAAATATAGAGATCGCAGATGTTGCCTTTTCCCGGTTTCACAAATCATTGTCACTGGCAAATTTCAGAAACTTTTGCGAGTACTACAATCTTCATTTTGAGATAATATGCCCAGGAGTACCATGGTTGGGTTGGTTCGATCTAGTTTTCCAAGACTGTGGTCCAACGTGATGCAATTCTCAGAAATTAACGAGTGAATGTCGCATCTCATTGGCTTATTGATTACAAAGACCGCTTTTTCCACGACTGTAAAGATGGGATGCTAGGGAAATTTAAGAAACATTAGACAACCTACCGATCTTACTCTCAAGATAACCATGTTTGGCTATACTTGGAGTGTACTTATTTCAGAAAAACATTTAAAGGCAATTTTTAAAAATACTGGATGGATTCATGAAAGCACAAGAACCAAAATAAACATTAATATTTAAACAGAATGTATAGTCTCTTGAGAGACTGACAAAAATTGCCACAGCTGACTATATTTCAAGTCATCCAGGCGGGGTATTGGGTTAAGTTTTCAACCAGCAATAATCACGTCTCAGTAGAACTTCATAGACTATGAAATTGCCTCTGCGAAAGGATATCTAGTTTAGTGACGAGTCTAAAAGGGACGTGGTTTAATGCTCACCACATACGTGGTGCAGTTCTCACAGTGTACTGACCGTACAGTGTTAGATGAATGCACCTGATTGGCTAGTAGATCACAAACCCCGCCTTTTCCATGTAAGTGCAATCCCAGTCTAATGGAGAAATTTGAGAAACTTTGGATAACCTTATACCTGAGATACTGTTATCCCAATTGACATGTTTTGTATTTTTAAGTCAAATGCTCGTTTCACAAAAGAAATATAGAGATCGCAGATGTTGCCTTTTCCCGGTTTCACAAATCATTGTCGCTGGCAAATTTCAGAAACTTTTGCGAGTACTACAATCTTCATTTTGAGATAATATGCCCAGGAGTACCATGGTTGGGTTGGTTCGATCTAGTTTTCCAAGACTGTGGCCCAACGTGATGCAATTCTCAGAAATTAGCGAGTGAATGTCGCATCTCATTGGCTTATTGATTACAAAGACCGCTTTTTCCACGACTGTAAAGATGGGATGCTAGGGAAATTTAAGAAACATTAGACAACCTACCGATCTTACTCTCAAGATAACCATGTTTGGCTATACTTGGAGTGTACTTATTTCAGAAAAACATTTAAAGGCAATTTTTAAAAATACTGGATGGATTCATGAAAGCACAAGAACCAAAATAAACATTAATATTTAAACAGAATGTATAGTCTCTTGAGAGACTGACAAAAATTGCCACAGCTGACTATATTTCAAGTCATCCAGGCGGGGTATTGGGTTAAGTTTTCAACCAGCAATAATCACGTCTCAGTAGAACTTCATAGACTATGAAATTGCCTCTGCGAAAGGATATCTAGTTTAGTGACGAGTTAAAAAGGGACGTGGTTTAATGCTCACCACATACGTGGTGCAGTTCTCACAGTGTACTGAACGTACAGTGTTAGATGAATGCACCTGATTGGCTAGTAGATCACAAACCCCGCCTTTTCCATGTAAGTGCAATCCCAGTCTAATGGAGAAATTTGAGAAACTTTGGATAACCTTATACCTGAGATAATGTTATCCCAATTGACATGTTTTGTATTTTTAAGTCAAATGCTCGTTTCACAAAAGAAATATAGAGATCGCAGATGTTGCCTTTTCCCGGTTTCACAAATCATTGTCACTGGCAAATTTCAGAAACTTTTGCGAGTACTACAATCTTCATTTTGAGATAATATGCCCAGGAGTACCATGGTTGGGTTGGTTCGATCTAGTTTTCCAAGACTGTGGTCCAACGTGATGCAATTCTCAGAAATTAACGAGTGAATGTCGCATCTCATTGGCTTATTGATTACAAAGACCGCTTTTTCCACGACTGTAAAGATGGGATGCTAGGGAAATTTAAGAAACATTAGACAACCTACCGATCTTACTCTCAAGATAACCATGTTTGGCTATACTTGGAGTGTACTTATTTCAGAAAAACATTTAAAGGCAATTTTTAAAAATACTGGATGGATTCATGAAAGCACAAGAACCAAAATAAACATTAATATTTAAACAGAATTTATAGTCTCTTGAGAGACTGACAAAAATTGCCACAGCTGACTATATTTCAAGTCATCCAGGCGGGGTATTGGGTTAAGTTTTCAACCAGCAATAATCACGTCTCAGTAGAACTTCATAGACTATGAAATTGCCTCTGCGAAAGGATATCTAGTTTAGTGACGAGTCTAAAAGGGACGTGGTTTAATGCTCACCACATACGTGGTGCAGTTCTCACAGTGTACTGACCGTACAGTGTTAGATGAATGCACCTGATTGGCTAGTAGATCACAAACCCCGCCTTTTCCATGTAAGTGCAATCCCAGTCTAATGGAGAAATTTGAGAAACTTTGGATAACCTTATACCTGAGATAATGTTATCCCAATTGACATGTTTTGTATTTTTAAGTCAAATGCTCGTTTCACAAAAGAAATATAGAGATCGCAGATGTTGCCTTTTCCCGGTTTCACAAATCATTGTCACTGGCAAATTTCAGAAACTTTTGCGAGTACTACAATCTTCATTTTGAGATAATATGCCCAGGAGTACCATGGTTGGGTTGGTTCGATCTAGTTTTCCAAGACTGTGGTCCAACGTGATGCAATTCTCAGAAATTAACGAGTGAATGTCGCATCTCATTGGCTTATTGATTACAAAGACCGCTTTTTCCACGACTGTAAAGATGGGATGCTAGGGAAATTTAAGAAACATTAGACAACCTACCGATCTTACTCTCAAGATAACCATGTTTGGCTATACTTGGAGTGTACTTATTTCAGAAAAACATTTAAAGGCAATTTTTAAAAATACTGGATGGATTCATGAAAGCACAAGAACCAAAATAAACATTAATATTTAAACAGAATGTATAGTCTCTTGAGAGACTGACAAAAATTGCCACAGCTGACTATATTTCAAGTCATCCAGGCGGGGTATTGGGTTAAGTTTTCAACCAGCAATAATCACGTCTCAGTAGAACTTCATAGACTATGAAATTGCCTCTGCGAAAGGATATCTAGTTTAGTGACGAGTCTAAAAGGGACGTGGTTTAATGCTCACCACATACGTGGTGCAGTTCTCACAGTGTACTGACCGTACAGTGTTAGATGAATGCACCTGATTGGCTAGTAGATCACAAACCCCGCCTTTTCCATGTAAGTGCAATCCCAGTCTAATGGAGAAATTTGAGAAACTTTGGATAACCTTATACCTGAGATACTGTTATCCCAATTGACATGTTTTGTATTTTTAAGTCAAATGCTCGTTTCACAAAAGAAATATAGAGATCGCAGATGTTGCCTTTTCCCGGTTTCACAAATCATTGTCACTGGCAAATTTCAGAAACTTTTGCGAGTACTACAATCTTCATTTTGAGATAATATGCCCAGGAGTACCATGGTTGGGTTGGTTCGATCTAGTTTTCCAAGACTGTGGCCCAACGTGATGCAATTCTCAGAAATTAGCGAGTGAATGTCGCATCTCATTGGCTTATTGATTACAAAGACCGCTTTTTCCACGACTGTAAAGATGGGATGCTAGGGAAATTTAAGAAACATTAGACAACCTACCGATCTTACTCTCAAGATAACCATGTTTGGCTATACTTGGAGTGTACTTATTTCAGAAAAACATTTAAAGGCAATTTTTAAAAATACTGGATGGATTCATGAAAGCACAAGAACCAAAATAAACATTAATATTTAAACAGAATGTATAGTCTCTTGAGAGACTGACAAAAATTGCCACAGCTGACTATATTTCAAGTCATCCAGGCGGGGTATTGGGTTAAGTTTTCAACCAGCAATAATCACGTCTCAGTAGAACTTCATAGACTATGAAATTGCCTCTGCGAAAGGATATCTAGTTTAGTGACGAGTTAAAAAGGGACGTGGTTTAATGCTCACCACATACGTGGTGCAGTTCTCACAGTGTACTGAACGTACAGTGTTAGATGAATGCACCTGATTGGCTAGTAGATCACAAACCCCGCCTTTTCCATGTAAGTGCAATCCCAGTCTAATGGAGAAATTTGAGAAACTTTGGATAACCTTATACCTGAGATAATGTTATCCCAATTGACATGTTTTGTATTTTTAAGTCAAATGCTCGTTTCACAAAAGAAATATAGAGATCGCAGATGTTGCCTTTTCCCGGTTTCACAAATCATTGTCACTGGCAAATTTCAGAAACTTTTGCGAGTACTACAATCTTCATTTTGAGATAATATGCCCAGGAGTACCATGGTTGGGTTGGTTCGATCTAGTTTTCCAAGACTGTGGTCCAACGTGATGCAATTCTCAGAAATTAACGAGTGAATGTCGCATCTCATTGGCTTATTGATTACAAAGACCGCTTTTTCCACGACTGTAAAGATGGGATGCTAGGGAAATTTAAGAAACATTAGACAACCTACCGATCTTACTCTCAAGATAACCATGTTTGGCTATACTTGGAGTGTACTTATTTCAGAAAAACATTTAAAGGCAATTTTTAAAAATACTGAATGGATTCATGAAACCACAAGAACCAAAATAAACATTAATATTTAAACAGAATTTATAGTCTCTTGAGAGACTGACAAAAATTGCCACAGCTGACTATATTTCAAGTCATCCAGGCGGGGTATTGGGTTAAGTTTTCAACCAGCAATAATCACGTCTCAGTAGAACTTCATAGACTATGAAATTGCCTCTGCGAAAGGATATCTAGTTTAGTGACGAGTCTAAAAGGGACGTGGTTTAATGCTCACCACATACGTGGTGCAGTTCTCACAGTGTACTGACCGTACAGTGTTAGATGAATGCACCTGATTGGCTAGTAGATCACAAACCCCGCCTTTTCCATGTAAGTGCAATCCCAGTCTAATGGAGAAATTTGAGAAACTTTGGATAACCTTATACCTGAGATAATGTTATCCCAATTGACATGTTTTGTATTTTTAAGTCAAATGCTCGTTTCACAAAAGAAATATAGAGATCGCAGATGTTGCCTTTTCCCGGTTTCACAAATCATTGTCACTGGCAATTTTCAGAAACTTTTGCGAGTACTACAATCTTCATTTTGAGATAATATGCCCAGGAGTACCATGGTTGGGTTGGTTCGATCTAGTTTTCCAAGACTGTGGTCCAATGTGATGCAATTCTCAGAAATTAACGAGTGAATGTCGCATCTCATTGGCTTATTGATTACAAAGACCGCTTTTTCCACGACTGTAAAGATGGGATGCTAGGGAAATTTAAGAAACATTAGACAACCTACCGATCTTACTCTCAAGATAACCATGTTTGGCTATACTTGGAGTGTACTTATTTCAGAAAAACATTTAAAGGCAATTTTTAAAAATACTGGATGGATTCATGAAAGCACAAGAACCAAAATAAACATTAATATTTAAACAGAATTTATAGTCTCTTGAGAGACTGACAAAAATTGCCACAGCTGACTATATTTCAAGTCATCCAGGCGGGGTATTGGGTTAAGTTTTCAACCAGCAACAATCACGTCTCAGTAGAACTTCATAGACTATGAAATTGCCTCTGCGAAAGGATATCTAGTTTAGTGACGAGTCTAAAAGGGACGTGGTTTAATGCTCACCACATACGTGGTGCAGTTCTCACAGTGTACTGACCGTACAGTGTTAGATGAATGCACCTGATTGGCTAGTAGATCACAAACCCCGCCTTTTCCATGTAAGTGCAATCCCAGTCTAATGGAGAAATTTGAGAAACTTTGGATAACCTTATACCTGAGATAATGTTATCCCAATTGACATGTTTTGTATTTTTAAGTCAAATGCTCGTTTCACAAAAGAAATATAGAGATCGCAGATGTTGCCTTTTCCCGGTTTCACAAATCATTGTCGCTGGCAAATTTCAGAAACTTTTGCGAGTACTACAATCTTCATTTTGAGATAATATGCCCAGGAGTACCATGGTTGGGTTGGTTCGATCTAGTTTTCCAAGACTGTGGCCCAACGTGATGCAATTCTCAGAAATTAGCGAGTGAATGTCGCATCTCATTGGCTTATTGATTACAAAGACCGCTTTTTCCACGACTGTAAAGATGGGATGCTAGGGAAATTTAAGAAACATTAGACAACCTACCGATCTTACTCTCAAGATAACCATGTTTGGCTATACTTGGAGTGTACTTATTTCAGAAAAACATTTAAAGGCAATTTTTAAAAATACTGGATGGATTCATGAAAGCACAAGAACCAAAATAAACATTAATATTTAAACAGAATGTATAGTCTCTTGAGAGACTGACAAAAATTGCCACAGCTGACTATATTTCAAGTCATCCAGGCGGGGTATTGGGTTAAGTTTTCAACCAGCAATAATCACGTCTCAGTAGAACTTCATAGACTATGAAATTGCCTCTGCGAAAGGATATCTAGTTTAGTGACGAGTCTAAAAGGGACGTGGTTTAATGCTCACCACATACGTGGTGCAGTTCTCACAGTGTACTGACCGTACAGTGTTAGATGAATGCACCTGATTGGCTAGTAGATCACAAACCCCGCCTTTTCCATGTAAGTGCAATCCCAGTCTAATGGAGAAATTTGAGAAACTTTGGATAACCTTATACCTGAGATAATGTTATCCCAATTGACATGTTTTGTATTTTTAAGTCAAATGCTCGTTTCACAAAAGAAATATAGAGATCGCAGATGTTGCCTTTTCCCGGTTTCACAAATCATTGTCACTGGCAAATTTCAGAAACTTTTGCGAGTACTACAATCTTCATTTTGAGATAATATGCCCAGGAGTACCATGGTTGGGTTGGTTCGATCTAGTTTTCCAAGACTGTGGTCCAACGTGATGCAATTCTCAGAAATTAACGAGTGAATGTCGCATCTCATTGGCTTATTGATTACAAAGACCGCTTTTTCCACGACTGTAAAGATGGGATGCTAGGGAAATTTAAGAAACATTAGACAACCTACCGATCTTACTCTCAAGATAACCATGTTTGGCTATACTTGGAGTGTACTTATTTCAGAAAAACATTTAAAGGCAATTTTTAAAAATACTGGATGGATTCATGAAAGCACAAGAACCAAAATAAACATTAATATTTAAACAGAATGTATAGTCTCTTGAGAGACTGACAAAAATTGCCACAGCTGACTATATTTCAAGTCATCCAGGCGGGGTATTGGGTTAAGTTTTCAACCAGCAATAATCACGTCTCAGTAGAACTTCATAGACTATGAAATTGCCTCTGCGAAAGGACATCTAGTTTAGTGACGAGTCTAAAAGGGACGTGGTTTAATGCTCACCACATACGTGGTGCAGTTCTCACAGTGTACTGACCGTACAGTGTTAGATGAATGCACCTGATTGGCTAGTAGATCACAAACCCCGCCTTTTCCATGTAAGTGCAATCCCAGTCTAATGGAGAAATTTGAGAAACTTTGGATAACCTTATACCTGAGATAATGTTATCCCAATTGACATGTTTTGTATTTTTAAGTCAAATGCTCGTTTCACAAAAGAAATATAGAGATCGCAGATGTTGCCTTTTCCCGGTTTCACAAATCATTGTCACTGGCAAATTTCAGAAACTTTTGCGAGTACTACAATCTTCATTTTGAGATAATATGCCCAGGAGTACCATGGTTGGGTTGGTTCGATCTAGTTTTCCAAGACTGTGGCCCAACGTGATGCAATTCTCAGAAATTAGCGAGTGAATGTCGCATCTCATTGGCTTATTGATTACAAAGACCGCTTTTTCCACGACTGTAAAGATGGGATGCTAGGGAAATTTAAGAAACATTAGACAACCTACCGATCTTACTCTCAAGATAACCATGTTTGGCTATACTTGGAGTGTACTTATTTCAGAAAAACATTTAAAGGCAATTTTTAAAAATACTGGATGGATTCATGAAAGCACAAGAACCAAAATAAACATTAATATTTAAACAGAATGTATAGTCTCTTGAGAGACTGACAAAAATTGCCACAGCTGACTATATTTCAAGTCATCCAGGCGGGGTATTGGGTTAAGTTTTCAACCAGCAATAATCACGTCTCAGTAGAACTTCATAGACTATGAAATTGCCTCTGCGAAAGGATATCTAGTTTAGTGACGAGTTAAAAAGGGACGTGGTTTAATGCTCACCACATACGTGGTGCAGTTCTCACAGTGTACTGACCGTACAGTGTTAGATGAATGCACCTGATTGGCTAGTAGATCACAAACCCCGCCTTTTCCATGTAAGTGCAATCCCAGTCTAATGGAGAAATTTGAGAAACTTTGGATAACCTTATACCTGAGATAATGTTATCCCAATTGACATGTTTTGTATTTTTAAGTCAAATGCTCGTTTCACAAAAGAAATATAGAGATCGCAGATGTTGCCTTTTCCCGGTTTCACAAATCATTGTCACTGGCAAATTTCAGAAACTTTTGCGAGTACTACAATCTTCATTTTGAGATAATATGCCCAGGAGTACCATGGTTGGGTTGGTTCGATCTAGTTTTCCAAGACTGTGGTCCAACGTGATGCAATTCTCAGAAATTAACGAGTGAATGTCGCATCTCATTGGCTTATTGATTACAAAGACCGCTTTTTCCACGACTGTAAAGATGGGATGCTAGGGAAATTTAAGAAACATTAGACAACCTACCGATCTTACTCTCAAGATAACCATGTTTGGCTATACTTGGAGTGTACTTATTTCAGAAAAACATTTAAAGGCAATTTTTAAAAATACTGGATGGATTCATGAAAGCACAAGAACCAAAATAAACATTAATATTTAAACAGAATTTATAGTCTCTTGAGAGACTGACAAAAATTGCCACAGCTGACTATATTTCAAGTCATCCAGGCGGGGTATTGGGTTAAGTTTTCAACCAGCAATAATCACGTCTCAGTAGAACTTCATAGACTATGAAATTGCCTCTGCGAAAGGATATCTAGTTTAGTGACGAGTCTAAAAGGGACGTGGTTTAATGCTCACCACATACGTGGTGCAGTTCTCACAGTGTACTGACCGTACAGTGTTAGATGAATGCACCTGATTGGCTAGTAGATCACAAACCCCGCCTTTTCCATGTAAGTGCAATCCCAGTCTAATGGAGAAATTTGAGAAACTTTGGATAACCTTATACCTGAGATAATGTTATCCCAATTGACATGTTTTGTATTTTTAAGTCAAATGCTCGTTTCACAAAAGAAATATAGAGATCGCAGATGTTGCCTTTTCCCGGTTTCACAAATCATTGTCACTGGCAAATTTCAGAAACTTTTGCGAGTACTACAATCTTCATTTTGAGATAATATGCCCAGGAGTACCATGGTTGGGTTGGTTCGATCTAGTTTTCCAAGACTGTGGTCCAACGTGATGCAATTCTCAGAAATTAACGAGTGAATGTCGCATCTCATTGGCTTATTGATTACAAAGACCGCTTTTTCCACGACTGTAAAGATGGGATGCTAGGGAAATTTAAGAAACATTAGACAACCTACCGATCTTACTCTCAAGATAACCATGTTTGGCTATACTTGGAGTGTACTTATTTCAGAAAAACATTTAAAGGCAATTTTTAAAAATACTGGATGGATTCATGAAAGCACAAGAACCAAAATAAACATTAATATTTAAACAGAATGTATAGTCTCTTGAGAGACTGACAAAAATTGCCACAGCTGACTATATTTCAAGTCATCCAGGCGGGGTATTGGGTTAAGTTTTCAACCAGCAATAATCACGTCTCAGTAGAACTTCATAGACTATGAAATTGCCTCTGCGAAAGGATATCTAGTTTAGTGACGAGTCTAAAAGGGACGTGGTTTAATGCTCACCACATACGTGGTGCAGTTCTCACAGTGTACTGACCGTACAGTGTTAGATGAATGCACCTGATTGGCTAGTAGATCACAAACCCCGCCTTTTCCATGTAAGTGCAATCCCAGTCTAATGGAGAAATTTGAGAAACTTTGGATAACCTTATACCTGAGATACTGTTATCCCAATTGACATGTTTTGTATTTTTAAGTCAAATGCTCGTTTCACAAAAGAAATATAGAGATCGCAGATGTTGCCTTTTCCCGGTTTCACAAATCATTGTCACTGGCAAATTTCAGAAACTTTTGCGAGTACTACAATCTTCATTTTGAGATAATATGCCCAGGAGTACCATGGTTGGGTTGGTTCGATCTAGTTTTCCAAGACTGTGGCCCAACGTGATGCAATTCTCAGAAATTAGCGAGTGAATGTCGCATCTCATTGGCTTATTGATTACAAAGACCGCTTTTTCCACGACTGTAAAGATGGGATGCTAGGGAAATTTAAGAAACATTAGACAACCTACCGATCTTACTCTCAAGATAACCATGTTTGGCTATACTTGGAGTGTACTTATTTCAGAAAAACATTTAAAGGCAATTTTTAAAAATACTGGATGGATTCATGAAAGCACAAGAACCAAAATAAACATTAATATTTAAACAGAATGTATAGTCTCTTGAGAGACTGACAAAAATTGCCACAGCTGACTATATTTCAAGTCATCCAGGCGGGGTATTGGGTTAAGTTTTCAACCAGCAACAATCACGTCTCAGTAGAACTTCATAGACTATGAAATTGCCTCTGCGAAAGGATATCTAGTTTAGTGACGAGTTAAAAAGGGACGTGGTTTAATGCTCACTACATACGTGGTGCAGTTCTCACAGTGTACTGAACGTACAGTGTTAGATGAATGCACCTCATTGGCTAGTAGATCACAAACCCCGCCTTTTCCATGTAAGTGCAATCCCAGTCTAATGGAGAAATTTGAGAAACTTTGGATAACCTTATACCTGAGATAATGTTATCCCAATTGACATGTTTTGTATTTTTAAGTCAAATGCTCGTTTCACAAAAGAAATATAGAGATCGCAGATGTTGCCTTTTCCCGGTTTCACAAATCATTGTCACTGGCAAATTTCAGAAACTTTTGCGAGTACTACAATCTTCATTTTGAGATAATATGCCCAGGAGTACCATGGTTGGGTTGGTTCGATCTAGTTTTCCAAGACTGTGGTCCAACGTGATGCAATTCTCAGAAATTAACGAGTGAATGTCGCATCTCATTGGCTTATTGATTACAAAGACCGCTTTTTCCACGACTGTAAAGATGGGATGCTAGGGAAATTTAAGAAACATTAGACAACCTACCGATCTTACTCTCAAGATAACCATGTTTGGCTATACTTGGAGTGTACTTATTTCAGAAAAACATTTAAAGGCAATTTTTAAAAATACTGGATGAATTCATGAAAGCACAAGAACCAAAATAAACATTAATATTTAAACAGAATTTATAGTCTCTTGAGAGACTGACAAAAATTGCCACAGCTGACTATATTTCAAGTCATCCAGGCGGGGTATTGGGTTAAGTTTTCAACCAGCAATAATCACGTCTCAGTAGAACTTCATAGACTATGAAATTGCCTCTGCGAAAGGATATCTAGTTTAGTGACGAGTCTAAAAGGGACGTGGTTTAATGCTCACCACATACGTGGTGCAGTTCTCACAGTGTACTGACCGTACAGTGTTAGATGAATGCACCTGATTGGCTAGTAGATCACAAACCCCGCCTTTTCCATGTAAGTGCAATCCCAGTCTAATGGAGAAATTTGAGAAACTTTGGATAACCTTATACCTGAGATAATGTTATCCCAATTGACATGTTTTGTATTTTTAAGTCAAATGCTCGTTTCACAAAAGAAATATAGAGATCGCAGATGTTGCCTTTTCCCGGTTTCACAAATCATTGTCACTGGCAAATTTCAGAAACTTTTGCGAGTACTACAATCTTCATTTTGAGATAATATGCCCAGGAGTACCATGGTTGGGTTGGTTCGATCTAGTTTTCCAAGACTGTGGTCCAACGTGATGCAATTCTCAGAAATTAACGAGTGAATGTCGCATCTCATTGGCTTATTGATTACAAAGACCGCTTTTTCCACGACTGTAAAGATGGGATGCTAGGGAAATTTAAGAAACATTAGACAACCTACCGATCTTACTCTCAAGATAACCATGTTTGGCTATACTTGGAGTGTACTTATTTCAGAAAAACATTTAAAGGCAATTTTTAAAAATACTGGATGGATTCATGAAAGCACAAGAACCAAAATAAACATTAATATTTAAACAGAATGTATAGTCTCTTGAGAGACTGACAAAAATTGCCACAGCTGACTATATTTCAAGTCATCCAGGCGGGGTATTGGGTTAAGTTTTCAACCAGCAATAATCACGTCTCAGTAGAACTTCATAGACTATGAAATTGCCTCTGCGAAAGGATATCTAGTTTAGTGACGAGTCTAAAAGGGACGTGGTTTAATGCTCACCACATACGTGGTGCAGTTCTCACAGTGTACTGACCGTACAGTGTTAGATGAATGCACCTGATTGGCTAGTAGATCACAAACCCCGCCTTTTCCATGTAAGTGCAATCCCAGTCTAATGGAGAAATTTGGGAAACTTTGGATAACCTTATACCTGAGATACTGTTATCCCAATTGACATGTTTTGTATTTTTAAGTCAAATGCTCGTTTCACAAAAGAAATATAGAGATCGCAGATGTTGCCTTTTCCCGGTTTCACAAATCATTGTCACTGGCAAATTTCAGAAACTTTTGCGAGTACTACAATCTTCATTTTGAGATAATATGCCCAGGAGTACCATGGTTGGGTTGGTTCGATCTAGTTTTCCAAGACTGTGGCCCAACGTGATGCAATTCTCAGAAATTAGCGAGTGAATGTCGCATCTCATTGGCTTATTGATTACAAAGACCGCTTTTTCCACGACTGTAAAGATGGGATGCTAGGGAAATTTAAGAAACATTAGACAACCTACCGATCTTACTCTCAAGATAACCATGTTTGGCTATACTTGGAGTGTACTTATTTCAGAAAAACATTTAAAGGCAATTTTTAAAAATACTGGATGGATTCATGAAAGCACAAGAACCAAAATAAACATTAATATTTAAACAGAATTTATAGTCTCTTGAGAGACTGACAAAAATTGCCACAGCTGACTATATTTCAAGTCATCCAGGCGGGGTATTGGGTTAAGTTTTCAACCAGCAACAATCACGTCTCAGTAGAACTTCATAGACTATGAAATTGCCTCTGCGAAAGGATATCTAGTTTAGTGACGAGTCTAAAAGGGACGTGGTTTAATGCTCACCACATACGTGGTGCAGTTCTCACAGTGTACTGACCGTACAGTGTTAGATGAATGCACCTGATTGGCTAGTAGATCACAAACCCCGCCTTTTCCATGTAAGTGCAATCCCAGTCTAATGGAGAAATTTGAGAAACTTTGGATAACCTTATACCTGAGATAATGTTATCCCAATTGACATGTTTTGTATTTTTAAGTCAAATGCTCGTTTCACAAAAGAAATATAGAGATCGCAGATGTTGCCTTTTCCCGGTTTCACAAATCATTGTCGCTGGCAAATTTCAGAAACTTTTGCGAGTACTACAATCTTCATTTTGAGATAATATGCCCAGGAGTACCATGGTTGGGTTGGTTCGATCTAGTTTTCCAAGACTGTGGCCCAACGTGATGCAATTCTCAGAAATTAGCGAGTGAATGTCGCATCTCATTGGCTTATTGATTACAAAGACCGCTTTTTCCACGACTGTAAAGATGGGATGCTAGGGAAATTTAAGAAACATTAGACAACCTACCGATCTTACTCTCAAGATAACCATGTTTGGCTATACTTGGAGTGTACTTATTTCAGAAAAACATTTAAAGGCAATTTTTAAAAATACTGGATGGATTCATGAAAGCACAAGAACCAAAATAAACATTAATATTTAAACAGAATGTATAGTCTCTTGAGAGACTGACAAAAATTGCCACAGCTGACTATATTTCAAGTCATCCAGGCGGGGTATTGGGTTAAGTTTTCAACCAGCAATAATCACGTCTCAGTAGAACTTCATAGACTATGAAATTGCCTCTGCGAAAGGATATCTAGTTTAGTGACGAGTTAAAAAGGGACGTGGTTTAATGCTCACCACATACGTGGTGCAGTTCTCACAGTGTACTGAACGTACAGTGTTAGATGAATGCACCTGATTGGCTAGTAGATCACAAACCCCGCCTTTTCCATGTAAGTGCAATCCCAGTCTAATGGAGAAATTTGAGAAACTTTGGATAACCTTATACCTGAGATAATGTTATCCCAATTGACATGTTTTGTATTTTTAAGTCAAATGCTCGTTTCACAAAAGAAATATAGAGATCGCAGATGTTGCCTTTTCCCGGTTTCACAAATCATTGTCACTGGCAAATTTCAGAAACTTTTGCGAGTACTACAATCTTCATTTTGAGATAATATGCCCAGGAGTACCATGGTTGGGTTGGTTCGATCTAGTTTTCCAAGACTGTGGTCCAACGTGATGCAATTCTCAGAAATTAACGAGTGAATGTCGCATCTCATTGGCTTATTGATTACAAAGACCGCTTTTTCCACGACTGTAAAGATGGGATGCTAGGGAAATTTAAGAAACATTAGACAACCTACCGATCTTACTCTCAAGATAACCATGTTTGGCTATACTTGGAGTGTACTTATTTCAGAAAAACATTTAAAGGCAATTTTTAAAAATACTGGATGGATTCATGAAAGCACAAGAACCAAAATAAACATTAATATTTAAACAGAATTTATAGTCTCTTGAGAGACTGACAAAAATTGCCACAGCTGACTATATTTCAAGTCATCCAGGCGGGGTATTGGGTTAAGTTTTCAACCAGCAATAATCACGTCTCAGTAGAACTTCATAGACTATGAAATTGCCTCTGCGAAAGGATATCTAGTTTAGTGACGAGTCTAAAAGGGACGTGGTTTAATGCTCACCACATACGTGGTGCAGTTCTCACAGTGTACTGACCGTACAGTGTTAGATGAATGCACCTGATTGGCTAGTAGATCACAAACCCCGCCTTTTCCATGTAAGTGCAATCCCAGTCTAATGGAGAAATTTGAGAAACTTTGGATAACCTTATACCTGAGATAATGTTATCCCAATTGACATGTTTTGTATTTTTAAGTCAAATGCTCGTTTCACAAAAGAAATATAGAGATCGCAGATGTTGCCTTTTCCCGGTTTCACAAATCATTGTCACTGGCAAATTTCAGAAACTTTTGCGAGTACTACAATCTTCATTTTGAGATAATATGCCCAGGAGTACCATGGTTGGGTTGGTTCGATCTAGTTTTCCAAGACTGTGGTCCAACGTGATGCAATTCTCAGAAATTAACGAGTGAATGTCGCATCTCATTGGCTTATTGATTACAAAGACCGCTTTTTCCACGACTGTAAAGATGGGATGCTAGGGAAATTTAAGAAACATTAGACAACCTACCGATCTTACTCTCAAGATAACCATGTTTGGCTATACTTGGAGTGTACTTATTTCAGAAAAACATTTAAAGGCAATTTTTAAAAATACTGGATGGATTCATGAAAGCACAAGAACCAAAATAAACATTAATATTTAAACAGAATGTATAGTCTCTTGAGAGACTGACAAAAATTGCCACAGCTGACTATATTTCAAGTCATCCAGGCGGGGTATTGGGTTAAGTTTTCAACCAGCAATAATCACGTCTCAGTAGAACTTCATAGACTATGAAATTGCCTCTGCGAAAGGATATCTAGTTTAGTGACGAGTCTAAAAGGGACGTGGTTTAATGCTCACCACATACGTGGTGCAGTTCTCACAGTGTACTGACCGTACAGTGTTAGATGAATGCACCTGATTGGCTAGTAGATCACAAACCCCGCCTTTTCCATGTAAGTGCAATCCCAGTCTAATGGAGAAATTTGAGAAACTTTGGATAACCTTATACCTGAGATACTGTTATCCCAATTGACATGTTTTGTATTTTTAAGTCAAATGCTCGTTTCACAAAAGAAATATAGAGATCGCAGATGTTGCCTTTTCCCGGTTTCACAAATCATTGTCACTGGCAAATTTCAGAAACTTTTGCGAGTACTACAATCTTCATTTTGAGATAATATGCCCAGGAGTACCATGGTTGGGTTGGTTCGATCTAGTTTTCCAAGACTGTGGCCCAACGTGATGCAATTCTCAGAAATTAGCGAGTGAATGTCGCATCTCATTGGCTTATTGATTACAAAGACCGCTTTTTCCACGACTGTAAAGATGGGATGCTAGGGAAATTTAAGAAACATTAGACAACCTACCGATCTTACTCTCAAGATAACCATGTTTGGCTATACTTGGAGTGTACTTATTTCAGAAAAACATTTAAAGGCAATTTTTAAAAATACTGGATGGATTCATGAAAGCACAAGAACCAAAATAAACATTAATATTTAAACAGAATGTATAGTCTCTTGAGAGACTGACAAAAATTGCCACAGCTGACTATATTTCAAGTCATCCAGGCGGGGTATTGGGTTAAGTTTTCAACCAGCAATAATCACGTCTCAGTAGAACTTCATAGACTATGAAATTGCCTCTGCGAAAGGATATCTAGTTTAGTGACGAGTTAAAAAGGGACGTGGTTTAATGCTCACCACATACGTGGTGCAGTTCTCACAGTGTACTGAACGTACAGTGTTAGATGAATGCACCTGATTGGCTAGTAGATCACAAACCCCGCCTTTTCCATGTAAGTGCAATCCCAGTCTAATGGAGAAATTTGAGAAACTTTGGATAACCTTATACCTGAGATAATGTTATCCCAATTGACATGTTTTGTATTTTTAAGTCAAATGCTCGTTTCACAAAAGAAATATAGAGATCGCAGATGTTGCCTTTTCCCGGTTTCACAAATCATTGTCACTGGCAAATTTCAGAAACTTTTGCGAGTACTACAATCTTCATTTTGAGATAATATGCCCAGGAGTACCATGGTTGGGTTGGTTCGATCTAGTTTTCCAAGACTGTGGTCCAACGTGATGCAATTCTCAGAAATTAACGAGTGAATGTCGCATCTCATTGGCTTATTGATTACAAAGACCGCTTTTTCCACGACTGTAAAGATGGGATGCTAGGGAAATTTAAGAAACATTAGACAACCTACCGATCTTACTCTCAAGATAACCATGTTTGGCTATACTTGGAGTGTACTTATTTCAGAAAAACATTTAAAGGCAATTTTTAAAAATACTGAATGGATTCATGAAACCACAAGAACCAAAATAAACATTAATATTTAAACAGAATTTATAGTCTCTTGAGAGACTGACAAAAATTGCCACAGCTGACTATATTTCAAGTCATCCAGGCGGGGTATTGGGTTAAGTTTTCAACCAGCAATAATCACGTCTCAGTAGAACTTCATAGACTATGAAATTGCCTCTGCGAAAGGATATCTAGTTTAGTGACGAGTCTAAAAGGGACGTGGTTTAATGCTCACCACATACGTGGTGCAGTTCTCACAGTGTACTGACCGTACAGTGTTAGATGAATGCACCTGATTGGCTAGTAGATCACAAACCCCGCCTTTTCCATGTAAGTGCAATCCCAGTCTAATGGAGAAATTTGAGAAACTTTGGATAACCTTATACCTGAGATAATGTTATCCCAATTGACATGTTTTGTATTTTTAAGTCAAATGCTCGTTTCACAAAAGAAATATAGAGATCGCAGATGTTGCCTTTTCCCGGTTTCACAAATCATTGTCACTGGCAATTTTCAGAAACTTTTGCGAGTACTACAATCTTCATTTTGAGATAATATGCCCAGGAGTACCATGGTTGGGTTGGTTCGATCTAGTTTTCCAAGACTGTGGTCCAATGTGATGCAATTCTCAGAAATTAACGAGTGAATGTCGCATCTCATTGGCTTATTGATTACAAAGACCGCTTTTTCCACGACTGTAAAGATGGGATGCTAGGGAAATTTAAGAAACATTAGACAACCTACCGATCTTACTCTCAAGATAACCATGTTTGGCTATACTTGGAGTGTACTTATTTCAGAAAAACATTTAAAGGCAATTTTTAAAAATACTGGATGGATTCATGAAAGCACAAGAACCAAAATAAACATTAATATTTAAACAGAATTTATAGTCTCTTGAGAGACTGACAAAAATTGCCACAGCTGACTATATTTCAAGTCATCCAGGCGGGGTATTGGGTTAAGTTTTCAACCAGCAACAATCACGTCTCAGTAGAACTTCATAGACTATGAAATTGCCTCTGCGAAAGGATATCTAGTTTAGTGACGAGTCTAAAAGGGACGTGGTTTAATGCTCACCACATACGTGGTGCAGTTCTCACAGTGTACTGACCGTACAGTGTTAGATGAATGCACCTGATTGGCTAGTAGATCACAAACCCCGCCTTTTCCATGTAAGTGCAATCCCAGTCTAATGGAGAAATTTGAGAAACTTTGGAT
This sequence comes from Scomber japonicus, assembly GCF_027409825.1. NCBI lineage: Eukaryota > Metazoa > Chordata > Actinopteri > Scombriformes > Scombridae > Scomber > Scomber japonicus. The sequence goes on along the minus strand of NC_070593.1, from coordinate 26,340,556 downwards.
AACCTTATACCTGAGATAATGTTATCCCAATTGACATGTTTTGTATTTTTAAGTCAAATGCTCGTTTCACAAAAGAAATATAGAGATCGCAGATGTTGCCTTTTCCCGGTTTCACAAATCATTGTCGCTGGCAAATTTCAGAAACTTTTGCGAGTACTACAATCTTCATTTTGAGATAATATGCCCAGGAGTACCATGGTTGGGTTGGTTCGATCTAGTTTTCCAAGACTGTGGCCCAACGTGATGCAATTCTCAGAAATTAGCGAGTGAATGTCGCATCTCATTGGCTTATTGATTACAAAGACCGCTTTTTCCACGACTGTAAAGATGGGATGCTAGGGAAATTTAAGAAACATTAGACAACCTACCGATCTTACTCTCAAGATAACCATGTTTGGCTATACTTGGAGTGTACTTATTTCAGAAAAACATTTAAAGGCAATTTTTAAAAATACTGGATGGATTCATGAAAGCACAAGAACCAAAATAAACATTAATATTTAAACAGAATGTATAGTCTCTTGAGAGACTGACAAAAATTGCCACAGCTGACTATATTTCAAGTCATCCAGGCGGGGTATTGGGTTAAGTTTTCAACCAGCAACAATCACGTCTCAGTAGAACTTCATAGACTATGAAATTGCCTCTGCGAAAGGATATCTAGTTTAGTGACGAGTTAAAAAGGGACGTGGTTTAATGCTCACTACATACGTGGTGCAGTTCTCACAGTGTACTGAACGTACAGTGTTAGATGAATGCACCTCATTGGCTAGTAGATCACAAACCCCGCCTTTTCCATGTAAGTGCAATCCCAGTCTAATGGAGAAATTTGAGAAACTTTGGATAACCTTATACCTGAGATAATGTTATCCCAATTGACATGTTTTGTATTTTTAAGTCAAATGCTCGTTTCACAAAAGAAATATAGAGATCGCAGATGTTGCCTTTTCCCGGTTTCACAAATCATTGTCACTGGCAAATTTCAGAAACTTTTGCGAGTACTACAATCTTCATTTTGAGATAATATGCCCAGGAGTACCATGGTTGGGTTGGTTCGATCTAGTTTTCCAAGACTGTGGTCCAACGTGATGCAATTCTCAGAAATTAACGAGTGAATGTCGCATCTCATTGGCTTATTGATTACAAAGACCGCTTTTTCCACGACTGTAAAGATGGGATGCTAGGGAAATTTAAGAAACATTAGACAACCTACCGATCTTACTCTCAAGATAACCATGTTTGGCTATACTTGGAGTGTACTTATTTCAGAAAAACATTTAAAGGCAATTTTTAAAAATACTGGATGGATTCATGAAAGCACAAGAACCAAAATAAACATTAATATTTAAACAGAATGTATAGTCTCTTGAGAGACTGACAAAAATTGCCACAGCTGACTATATTTCAAGTCATCCAGGCGGGGTATTGGGTTAAGTTTTCAACCAGCAATAATCACGTCTCAGTAGAACTTCATAGACTATGAAATTGCCTCTGCGAAAGGATATCTAGTTTAGTGACGAGTCTAAAAGGGACGTGGTTTAATGCTCACCACATACGTGGTGCAGTTCTCACAGTGTACTGACCGTACAGTGTTAGATGAATGCACCTGATTGGCTAGTAGATCACAAACCCCGCCTTTTCCATGTAAGTGCAATCCCAGTCTAATGGAGAAATTTGAGAAACTTTGGATAACCTTATACCTGAGATACTGTTATCCCAATTGACATGTTTTGTATTTTTAAGTCAAATGCTCGTTTCACAAAAGAAATATAGAGATCGCAGATGTTGCCTTTTCCCGGTTTCACAAATCATTGTCACTGGCAAATTTCAGAAACTTTTGCGAGTACTACAATCTTCATTTTGAGATAATATGCCCAGGAGTACCATGGTTGGGTTGGTTCGATCTAGTTTTCCAAGACTGTGGCCCAACGTGATGCAATTCTCAGAAATTAGCGAGTGAATGTCGCATCTCATTGGCTTATTGATTACAAAGACCGCTTTTTCCACGACTGTAAAGATGGGATGCTAGGGAAATTTAAGAAACATTAGACAACCTACCGATCTTACTCTCAAGATAACCATGTTTGGCTATACTTGGAGTGTACTTATTTCAGAAAAACATTTAAAGGCAATTTTTAAAAATACTGGATGGATTCATGAAAGCACAAGAACCAAAATAAACATTAATATTTAAACAGAATTTATAGTCTCTTGAGAGACTGACAAAAATTGCCACAGCTGACTATATTTCAAGTCATCCAGGCGGGGTATTGGGTTAAGTTTTCAACCAGCAACAATCACGTCTCAGTAGAACTTCATAGACTATGAAATTGCCTCTGCGAAAGGATATCTAGTTTAGTGACGAGTCTAAAAGGGACGTGGTTTAATGCTCACCACATACGTGGTGCAGTTCTCACAGTGTACTGACCGTACAGTGTTAGATGAATGCACCTGATTGGCTAGTAGATCACAAACCCCGCCTTTTCCATGTAAGTGCAATCCCAGTCTAATGGAGAAATTTGAGAAACTTTGGATAACCTTATACCTGAGATAATGTTATCCCAATTGACATGTTTTGTATTTTTAAGTCAAATGCTCGTTTCACAAAAGAAATATAGAGATCGCAGATGTTGCCTTTTCCCGGTTTCACAAATCATTGTCGCTGGCAAATTTCAGAAACTTTTGCGAGTACTACAATCTTCATTTTGAGATAATATGCCCAGGAGTACCATGGTTGGGTTGGTTCGATCTAGTTTTCCAAGACTGTGGCCCAACGTGATGCAATTCTCAGAAATTAGCGAGTGAATGTCGCATCTCATTGGCTTATTGATTACAAAGACCGCTTTTTCCACGACTGTAAAGATGGGATGCTAGGGAAATTTAAGAAACATTAGACAACCTACCGATCTTACTCTCAAGATAACCATGTTTGGCTATACTTGGAGTGTACTTATTTCAGAAAAACATTTAAAGGCAATTTTTAAAAATACTGGATGGATTCATGAAAGCACAAGAACCAAAATAAACATTAATATTTAAACAGAATGTATAGTCTCTTGAGAGACTGACAAAAATTGCCACAGCTGACTATATTTCAAGTCATCCAGGCGGGGTATTGGGTTAAGTTTTCAACCAGCAATAATCACGTCTCAGTAGAACTTCATAGACTATGAAATTGCCTCTGCGAAAGGATATCTAGTTTAGTGACGAGTTAAAAAGGGACGTGGTTTAATGCTCACCACATACGTGGTGCAGTTCTCACAGTGTACTGAACGTACAGTGTTAGATGAATGCACCTGATTGGCTAGTAGATCACAAACCCCGCCTTTTCCATGTAAGTGCAATCCCAGTCTAATGGAGAAATTTGAGAAACTTTGGATAACCTTATACCTGAGATAATGTTATCCCAATTGACATGTTTTGTATTTTTAAGTCAAATGCTCGTTTCACAAAAGAAATATAGAGATCGCAGATGTTGCCTTTTCCCGGTTTCACAAATCATTGTCACTGGCAAATTTCAGAAACTTTTGCGAGTACTACAATCTTCATTTTGAGATAATATGCCCAGGAGTACCATGGTTGGGTTGGTTCGATCTAGTTTTCCAAGACTGTGGTCCAACGTGATGCAATTCTCAGAAATTAACGAGTGAATGTCGCATCTCATTGGCTTATTGATTACAAAGACCGCTTTTTCCACGACTGTAAAGATGGGATGCTAGGGAAATTTAAGAAACATTAGACAACCTACCGATCTTACTCTCAAGATAACCATGTTTGGCTATACTTGGAGTGTACTTATTTCAGAAAAACATTTAAAGGCAATTTTTAAAAATACTGGATGGATTCATGAAAGCACAAGAACCAAAATAAACATTAATATTTAAACAGAATTTATAGTCTCTTGAGAGACTGACAAAAATTGCCACAGCTGACTATATTTCAAGTCATCCAGGCGGGGTATTGGGTTAAGTTTTCAACCAGCAATAATCACGTCTCAGTAGAACTTCATAGACTATGAAATTGCCTCTGCGAAAGGATATCTAGTTTAGTGACGAGTCTAAAAGGGACGTGGTTTAATGCTCACCACATACGTGGTGCAGTTCTCACAGTGTACTGACCGTATAGTGTTAGATGAATGCACCTGATTGGCTAGTAGATCACAAACCCCGCCTTTTCCATGTAAGTGCAATCCCAGTCTAATGGAGAAATTTGAGAAACTTTGGATAACCTTATACCTGAGATAATGTTATCCCAATTGACATGTTTTGTATTTTTAAGTCAAATGCTCGTTTCACAAAAGAAATATAGAGATCGCAGATGTTGCCTTTTCCCGGTTTCACAAATCATTGTCACTGGCAAATTTCAGAAACTTTTGCGAGTACTACAATCTTCATTTTGAGATAATATGCCCAGGAGTACCATGGTTGGGTTGGTTCGATCTAGTTTTCCAAGACTGTGGCCCAACGTGATGCAATTCTCAGAAATTAGCGAGTGAATGTCGCATCTCATTGGCTTATTGATTACAAAGACCGCTTTTTCCACGACTGTAAAGATGGGATGCTAGGGAAATTTAAGAAACATTAGACAACCTACCGATCTTACTCTCAAGATAACCATGTTTGGCTATACTTGGAGTGTACTTATTTCAGAAAAACATTTAAAGGCAATTTTTAAAAATACTGGATGGATTCATGAAAGCACAAGAACCAAAATAAACATTAATATTTAAACAGAATGTATAGTCTCTTGAGAGACTGACAAAAATTGCCACAGCTGACTATATTTCAAGTCATCCAGGCGGGGTATTGGGTTAAGTTTTCAACCAGCAATAATCACGTCTCAGTAGAACTTCATAGACTATGAAATTGCCTCTGCGAAAGGATATCTAGTTTAGTGACGAGTTAAAAAGGGACGTGGTTTAATGCTCACCACATACGTGGTGCAGTTCTCACAGTGTACTGAACGTACAGTGTTAGATGAATGCACCTGATTGGCTAGTAGATCACAAACCCCGCCTTTTCCATGTAAGTGCAATCCCAGTCTAATGGAGAAATTTGAGAAACTTTGGATAACCTTATACCTGAGATAATGTTATCCCAATTGACATGTTTTGTATTTTTAAGTCAAATGCTCGTTTCACAAAAGAAATATAGAGATCGCAGATGTTGCCTTTTCCCGGTTTCACAAATCATTGTCACTGGCAAATTTCAGAAACTTTTGCGAGTACTACAATCTTCATTTTGAGATAATATGCCCAGGAGTACCATGGTTGGGTTGGTTCGATCTAGTTTTCCAAGACTGTGGTCCAACGTGATGCAATTCTCAGAAATTAACGAGTGAATGTCGCATCTCATTGGCTTATTGATTACAAAGACCGCTTTTTCCACGACTGTAAAGATGGGATGCTAGGGAAATTTAAGAAACATTAGACAACCTACCGATCTTACTCTCAAGATAACCATGTTTGGCTATACTTGGAGTGTACTTATTTCAGAAAAACATTTAAAGGCAATTTTTAAAAATACTGAATGGATTCATGAAACCACAAGAACCAAAATAAACATTAATATTTAAACAGAATTTATAGTCTCTTGAGAGACTGACAAAAATTGCCACAGCTGACTATATTTCAAGTCATCCAGGCGGGGTATTGGGTTAAGTTTTCAACCAGCAATAATCACGTCTCAGTAGAACTTCATAGACTATGAAATTGCCTCTGCGAAAGGATATCTAGTTTAGTGACGAGTCTAAAAGGGACGTGGTTTAATGCTCACCACATACGTGGTGCAGTTCTCACAGTGTACTGACCGTACAGTGTTAGATGAATGCACCTGATTGGCTAGTAGATCACAAACCCCGCCTTTTCCATGTAAGTGCAATCCCAGTCTAATGGAGAAATTTGAGAAACTTTGGATAACCTTATACCTGAGATAATGTTATCCCAATTGACATGTTTTGTATTTTTAAGTCAAATGCTCGTTTCACAAAAGAAATATAGAGATCGCAGATGTTGCCTTTTCCCGGTTTCACAAATCATTGTCACTGGCAATTTTCAGAAACTTTTGCGAGTACTACAATCTTCATTTTGAGATAATATGCCCAGGAGTACCATGGTTGGGTTGGTTCGATCTAGTTTTCCAAGACTGTGGTCCAATGTGATGCAATTCTCAGAAATTAACGAGTGAATGTCGCATCTCATTGGCTTATTGATTACAAAGACCGCTTTTTCCACGACTGTAAAGATGGGATGCTAGGGAAATTTAAGAAACATTAGACAACCTACCGATCTTACTCTCAAGATAACCATGTTTGGCTATACTTGGAGTGTACTTATTTCAGAAAAACATTTAAAGGCAATTTTTAAAAATACTGGATGGATTCATGAAAGCACAAGAACCAAAATAAACATTAATATTTAAACAGAATTTATAGTCTCTTGAGAGACTGACAAAAATTGCCACAGCTGACTATATTTCAAGTCATCCAGGCGGGGTATTGGGTTAAGTTTTCAACCAGCAACAATCACGTCTCAGTAGAACTTCATAGACTATGAAATTGCCTCTGCGAAAGGATATCTAGTTTAGTGACGAGTCTAAAAGGGACGTGGTTTAATGCTCACCACATACGTGGTGCAGTTCTCACAGTGTACTGACCGTACAGTGTTAGATGAATGCACCTGATTGGCTAGTAGATCACAAACCCCGCCTTTTCCATGTAAGTGCAATCCCAGTCTAATGGAGAAATTTGAGAAACTTTGGATAACCTTATACCTGAGATAATGTTATCCCAATTGACATGTTTTGTATTTTTAAGTCAAATGCTCGTTTCACAAAAGAAATATAGAGATCGCAGATGTTGCCTTTTCCCGGTTTCACAAATCATTGTCGCTGGCAAATTTCAGAAACTTTTGCGAGTACTACAATCTTCATTTTGAGATAATATGCCCAGGAGTACCATGGTTGGGTTGGTTCGATCTAGTTTTCCAAGACTGTGGCCCAACGTGATGCAATTCTCAGAAATTAGCGAGTGAATGTCGCATCTCATTGGCTTATTGATTACAAAGACCGCTTTTTCCACGACTGTAAAGATGGGATGCTAGGGAAATTTAAGAAACATTAGACAACCTACCGATCTTACTCTCAAGATAACCATGTTTGGCTATACTTGGAGTGTACTTATTTCAGAAAAACATTTAAAGGCAATTTTTAAAAATACTGGATGGATTCATGAAAGCACAAGAACCAAAATAAACATTAATATTTAAACAGAATGTATAGTCTCTTGAGAGACTGACAAAAATTGCCACAGCTGACTATATTTCAAGTCATCCAGGCGGGGTATTGGGTTAAGTTTTCAACCAGCAACAATCACGTCTCAGTAGAACTTCATAGACTATGAAATTGCCTCTGCGAAAGGATATCTAGTTTAGTGACGAGTTAAAAAGGGACGTGGTTTAATGCTCACTACATACGTGGTGCAGTTCTCACAGTGTACTGAACGTACAGTGTTAGATGAATGCACCTCATTGGCTAGTAGATCACAAACCCCGCCTTTTCCATGTAAGTGCAATCCCAGTCTAATGGAGAAATTTGAGAAACTTTGGATAACCTTATACCTGAGATAATGTTATCCCAATTGACATGTTTTGTATTTTTAAGTCAAATGCTCGTTTCACAAAAGAAATATAGAGTTCGCAGATGTTGCCTTTTCCCGGTTTCACAAATCATTGTCACTGGCAAATTTCAGAAACTTTTGCGAGTACTACAATCTTCATTTTGAGATAATATGCCCAGGAGTACCATGGTTGGGTTGGTTCGATCTAGTTTTCCAAGACTGTGGTCCAACGTGATGCAATTCTCAGAAATTAACGAGTGAATGTCGCATCTCATTGGCTTATTGATTACAAAGACCGCTTTTTCCACGACTGTAAAGATGGGATGCTAGGGAAATTTAAGAAACATTAGACAACCTACCGATCTTACTCTCAAGATAACCATGTTTGGCTATACTTGGAGTGTACTTATTTCAGAAAAACATTTAAAGGCAATTTTTAAAAATACTGGATGAATTCATGAAAGCACAAGAACCAAAATAAACATTAATATTTAAACAGAATTTATAGTCTCTTGAGAGACTGACAAAAATTGCCACAGCTGACTATATTTCAAGTCATCCAGGCGGGGTATTGGGTTAAGTTTTCAACCAGCAATAATCACGTCTCAGTAGAACTTCATAGACTATGAAATTGCCTCTGCGAAAGGATATCTAGTTTAGTGACGAGTCTAAAAGGGACGTGGTTTAATGCTCACCACATACGTGGTGCAGTTCTCACAGTGTACTGACCGTACAGTGTTAGATGAATGCACCTGATTGGCTAGTAGATCACAAACCCCGCCTTTTCCATGTAAGTGCAATCCCAGTCTAATGGAGAAATTTGAGAAACTTTGGATAACCTTATACCTGAGATAATGTTATCCCAATTGACATGTTTTGTATTTTTAAGTCAAATGCTCGTTTCACAAAAGAAATATAGAGATCGCAGATGTTGCCTTTTCCCGGTTTCACAAATCATTGTCACTGGCAAATTTCAGAAACTTTTGCGAGTACTACAATCTTCATTTTGAGATAATATGCCCAGGAGTACCATGGTTGGGTTGGTTCGATCTAGTTTTCCAAGACTGTGGTCCAACGTGATGCAATTCTCAGAAATTAACGAGTGAATGTCGCATCTCATTGGCTTATTGATTACAAAGACCGCTTTTTCCACGACTGTAAAGATGGGATGCTAGGGAAATTTAAGAAACATTAGACAACCTACCGATCTTACTCTCAAGATAACCATGTTTGGCTATACTTGGAGTGTACTTATTTCAGAAAAACATTTAAAGGCAATTTTTAAAAATACTGGATGGATTCATGAAAGCACAAGAACCAAAATAAACATTAATATTTAAACAGAATGTATAGTCTCTTGAGAGACTGACAAAAATTGCCACAGCTGACTATATTTCAAGTCATCCAGGCGGGGTATTGGGTTAAGTTTTCAACCAGCAATAATCACGTCTCAGTAGAACTTCATAGACTATGAAATTGCCTCTGCGAAAGGATATCTAGTTTAGTGACGAGTCTAAAAGGGACGTGGTTTAATGCTCACCACATACGTGGTGCAGTTCTCACAGTGTACTGACCGTACAGTGTTAGATGAATGCACCTGATTGGCTAGTAGATCACAAACCCCGCCTTTTCCATGTAAGTGCAATCCCAGTCTAATGGAGAAATTTGAGAAACTTTGGATAACCTTATACCTGAGATACTGTTATCCCAATTGACATGTTTTGTATTTTTAAGTCAAATGCTCGTTTCACAAAAGAAATATAGAGATCGCAGATGTTGCCTTTTCCCGGTTTCACAAATCATTGTCACTGGCAAATTTCAGAAACTTTTGCGAGTACTACAATCTTCATTTTGAGATAATATGCCCAGGAGTACCATGGTTGGGTTGGTTCGATCTAGTTTTCCAAGACTGTGGCCCAACGTGATGCAATTCTCAGAAATTAGCGAGTGAATGTCGCATCTCATTGGCTTATTGATTACAAAGACCGCTTTTTCCACGACTGTAAAGATGGGATGCTAGGGAAATTTAAGAAACATTAGACAACCTACCGATCTTACTCTCAAGATAACCATGTTTGGCTATACTTGGAGTGTACTTATTTCAGAAAAACATTTAAAGGCAATTTTTAAAAATACTGGATGGATTCATGAAAGCACAAGAACCAAAATAAACATTAATATTTAAACAGAATTTATAGTCTCTTGAGAGACTGACAAAAATTGCCACAGCTGACTATATTTCAAGTCATCCAGGCGGGGTATTGGGTTAAGTTTTCAACCAGCAACAATCACGTCTCAGTAGAACTTCATAGACTATGAAATTGCCTCTGCGAAAGGATATCTAGTTTAGTGACGAGTCTAAAAGGGACGTGGTTTAATGCTCACCACATACGTGGTGCAGTTCTCACAGTGTACTGACCGTACAGTGTTAGATGAATGCACCTGATTGGCTAGTAGATCACAAACCCCGCCTTTTCCATGTAAGTGCAATCCCAGTCTAATGGAGAAATTTGAGAAACTTTGGATAACCTTATACCTGAGATAATGTTATCCCAATTGACATGTTTTGTATTTTTAAGTCAAATGCTCGTTTCACAAAAGAAATATAGAGATCGCAGATGTTGCCTTTTCCCGGTTTCACAAATCATTGTCGCTGGCAAATTTCAGAAACTTTTGCGAGTACTACAATCTTCATTTTGAGATAATATGCCCAGGAGTACCATGGTTGGGTTGGTTCGATCTAGTTTTCCAAGACTGTGGCCCAACGTGATGCAATTCTCAGAAATTAGCGAGTGAATGTCGCATCTCATTGGCTTATTGATTACAAAGACCGCTTTTTCCACGACTGTAAAGATGGGATGCTAGGGAAATTTAAGAAACATTAGACAACCTACCGATCTTACTCTCAAGATAACCATGTTTGGCTATACTTGGAGTGTACTTATTTCAGAAAAACATTTAAAGGCAATTTTTAAAAATACTGGATGGATTCATGAAAGCACAAGAACCAAAATAAACATTAATATTTAAACAGAATGTATAGTCTCTTGAGAGACTGACAAAAATTGCCACAGCTGACTATATTTCAAGTCATCCAGGCGGGGTATTGGGTTAAGTTTTCAACCAGCAATAATCACGTCTCAGTAGAACTTCATAGACTATGAAATTGCCTCTGCGAAAGGATATCTAGTTTAGTGACGAGTTAAAAAGGGACGTGGTTTAATGCTCACCACATACGTGGTGCAGTTCTCACAGTGTACTGAACGTACAGTGTTAGATGAATGCACCTGATTGGCTAGTAGATCACAAACCCCGCCTTTTCCATGTAAGTGCAATCCCAGTCTAATGGAGAAATTTGAGAAACTTTGGATAACCTTATACCTGAGATAATGTTATCCCAATTGACATGTTTTGTATTTTTAAGTCAAATGCTCGTTTCACAAAAGAAATATAGAGATCGCAGATGTTGCCTTTTCCCGGTTTCACAAATCATTGTCACTGGCAAATTTCAGAAACTTTTGCGAGTACTACAATCTTCATTTTGAGATAATATGCCCAGGAGTACCATGGTTGGGTTGGTTCGATCTAGTTTTCCAAGACTGTGGTCCAACGTGATGCAATTCTCAGAAATTAACGAGTGAATGTCGCATCTCATTGGCTTATTGATTACAAAGACCGCTTTTTCCACGACTGTAAAGATGGGATGCTAGGGAAATTTAAGAAACATTAGACAACCTACCGATCTTACTCTCAAGATAACCATGTTTGGCTATACTTGGAGTGTACTTATTTCAGAAAAACATTTAAAGGCAATTTTTAAAAATACTGGATGGATTCATGAAAGCACAAGAACCAAAATAAACATTAATATTTAAACAGAATTTATAGTCTCTTGAGAGACTGACAAAAATTGCCACAGCTGACTATATTTCAAGTCATCCAGGCGGGGTATTGGGTTAAGTTTTCAACCAGCAATAATCACGTCTCAGTAGAACTTCATAGACTATGAAATTGCCTCTGCGAAAGGATATCTAGTTTAGTGACGAGTCTAAAAGGGACGTGGTTTAATGCTCACCACATACGTGGTGCAGTTCTCACAGTGTACTGACCGTATAGTGTTAGATGAATGCACCTGATTGGCTAGTAGATCACAAACCCCGCCTTTTCCATGTAAGTGCAATCCCAGTCTAATGGAGAAATTTGAGAAACTTTGGATAACCTTATACCTGAGATAATGTTATCCCAATTGACATGTTTTGTATTTTTAAGTCAAATGCTCGTTTCACAAAAGAAATATAGAGATCGCAGATGTTGCCTTTTCCCGGTTTCACAAATCATTGTCACTGGCAAATTTCAGAAACTTTTGCGAGTACTACAATCTTCATTTTGAGATAATATGCCCAGGAGTACCATGGTTGGGTTGGTTCGATCTAGTTTTCCAAGACTGTGGTCCAACGTGATGCAATTCTCAGAAATTAACGAGTGAATGTCGCATCTCATTGGCTTATTGATTACAAAGACCGCTTTTTCCACGACTGTAAAGATGGGATGCTAGGGAAATTTAAGAAACATTAGACAACCTACCGATCTTACTCTCAAGATAACCATGTTTGGCTATACTTGGAGTGTACTTATTTCAGAAAAACATTTAAAGGCAATTTTTAAAAATACTGGATGGATTCATGAAAGCACAAGAACCAAAATAAACATTAATATTTAAACAGAATGTATAGTCTCTTGAGAGACTGACAAAAATTGCCACAGCTGACTATATTTCAAGTCATCCAGGCGGGGTATTGGGTTAAGTTTTCAACCAGCAATAATCACGTCTCAGTAGAACTTCATAGACTATGAAATTGCCTCTGCGAAAGGATATCTAGTTTAGTGACGAGTCTAAAAGGGACGTGGTTTAATGCTCACCACATACGTGGTGCAGTTCTCACAGTGTACTGACCGTACAGTGTTAGATGAATGCACCTGATTGGCTAGTAGATCACAAACCCCGCCTTTTCCATGTAAGTGCAATCCCAGTCTAATGGAGAAATTTGAGAAACTTTGGATAACCTTATACCTGAGATACTGTTATCCCAATTGACATGTTTTGTATTTTTAAGTCAAATGCTCGTTTCACAAAAGAAATATAGAGATCGCAGATGTTGCCTTTTCCCGGTTTCACAAATCATTGTCACTGGCAAATTTCAGAAACTTTTGCGAGTACTACAATCTTCATTTTGAGATAATATGCCCAGGAGTACCATGGTTGGGTTGGTTCGATCTAGTTTTCCAAGACTGTGGTCCAACGTGATGCAATTCTCAGAAATTAACGAGTGAATGTCGCATCTCATTGGCTTATTGATTACAAAGACCGCTTTTTCCACGACTGTAAAGATGGGATGCTAGGGAAATTTAAGAAACATTAGACAACCTACCGATCTTACTCTCAAGATAACCATGTTTGGCTATACTTGGAGTGTACTTATTTCAGAAAAACATTTAAAGGCAATTTTTAAAAATACTGGATGGATTCATGAAAGCACAAGAACCAAAATAAACATTAATATTTAAACAGAATGTATAGTCTCTTGAGAGACTGACAAAAATTGCCACAGCTGACTATATTTCAAGTCATCCAGGCGGGGTATTGGGTTAAGTTTTCAACCAGCAATAATCACGTCTCAGTAGAACTTCATAGACTATGAAATTGCCTCTGCGAAAGGATATCTAGTTTAGTGACGAGTTAAAAAGGGACGTGGTTTAATGCTCACCACATACGTGGTGCAGTTCTCACAGTGTACTGAACGTACAGTGTTAGATGAATGCACCTGATTGGCTAGTAGATCACAAACCCCGCCTTTTCCATGTAAGTGCAATCCCAGTCTAATGGAGAAATTTGAGAAACTTTGGATAACCTTATACCTGAGATAATGTTATCCCAATTGACATGTTTTGTATTTTTAAGTCAAATGCTCGTTTCACAAAAGAAATATAGAGATCGCAGATGTTGCCTTTTCCCGGTTTCACAAATCATTGTCACTGGCAAATTTCAGAAACTTTTGCGAGTACTACAATCTTCATTTTGAGATAATATGCCCAGGAGTACCATGGTTGGGTTGGTTCGATCTAGTTTTCCAAGACTGTGGTCCAACGTGATGCAATTCTCAGAAATTAACGAGTGAATGTCGCATCTCATTGGCTTATTGATTACAAAGACCGCTTTTTCCACGACTGTAAAGATGGGATGCTAGGGAAATTTAAGAAACATTAGACAACCTACCGATCTTACTCTCAAGATAACCATGTTTGGCTATACTTGGAGTGTACTTATTTCAGAAAAACATTTAAAGGCAATTTTTAAAAATACTGAATGGATTCATGAAACCACAAGAACCAAAATAAACATTAATATTTAAACAGAATTTATAGTCTCTTGAGAGACTGACAAAAATTGCCACAGCTGACTATATTTCAAGTCATCCAGGCGGGGTATTGGGTTAAGTTTTCAACCAGCAATAATCACGTCTCAGTAGAACTTCATAGACTATGAAATTGCCTCTGCGAAAGGATATCTAGTTTAGTGACGAGTCTAAAAGGGACGTGGTTTAATGCTCACCACATACGTGGTGCAGTTCTCACAGTGTACTGACCGTACAGTGTTAGATGAATGCACCTGATTGGCTAGTAGATCACAAACCCCGCCTTTTCCATGTAAGTGCAATCCCAGTCTAATGGAGAAATTTGAGAAACTTTGGATAACCTTATACCTGAGATAATGTTATCCCAATTGACATGTTTTGTATTTTTAAGTCAAATGCTCGTTTCACAAAAGAAATATAGAGATCGCAGATGTTGCCTTTTCCCGGTTTCACAAATCATTGTCACTGGCAATTTTCAGAAACTTTTGCGAGTACTACAATCTTCATTTTGAGATAATATGCCCAGGAGTACCATGGTTGGGTTGGTTCGATCTAGTTTTCCAAGACTGTGGTCCAATGTGATGCAATTCTCAGAAATTAACGAGTGAATGTCGCATCTCATTGGCTTATTGATTACAAAGACCGCTTTTTCCACGACTGTAAAGATGGGATGCTAGGGAAATTTAAGAAACATTAGACAACCTACCGATCTTACTCTCAAGATAACCATGTTTGGCTATACTTGGAGTGTACTTATTTCAGAAAAACATTTAAAGGCAATTTTTAAAAATACTGGATGGATTCATGAAAGCACAAGAACCAAAATAAACATTAATATTTAAACAGAATTTATAGTCTCTTGAGAGACTGACAAAAATTGCCACAGCTGACTATATTTCAAGTCATCCAGGCGGGGTATTGGGTTAAGTTTTCAACCAGCAACAATCACGTCTCAGTAGAACTTCATAGACTATGAAATTGCCTCTGCGAAAGGATATCTAGTTTAGTGACGAGTCTAAAAGGGACGTGGTTTAATGCTCACCACATACGTGGTGCAGTTCTCACAGTGTACTGACCGTACAGTGTTAGATGAATGCACCTGATTGGCTAGTAGATCACAAACCCCGCCTTTTCCATGTAAGTGCAATCCCAGTCTAATGGAGAAATTTGAGAAACTTTGGATAACCTTATACCTGAGATAATGTTATCCCAATTGACATGTTTTGTATTTTTAAGTCAAATGCTCGTTTCACAAAAGAAATATAGAGATCGCAGATGTTGCCTTTTCCCGGTTTCACAAATCATTGTCGCTGGCAAATTTCAGAAACTTTTGCGAGTACTACAATCTTCATTTTGAGATAATATGCCCAGGAGTACCATGGTTGGGTTGGTTCGATCTAGTTTTCCAAGACTGTGGCCCAACGTGATGCAATTCTCAGAAATTAGCGAGTGAATGTCGCATCTCATTGGCTTATTGATTACAAAGACCGCTTTTTCCACGACTGTAAAGATGGGATGCTAGGGAAATTTAAGAAACATTAGACAACCTACCGATCTTACTCTCAAGATAACCATGTTTGGCTATACTTGGAGTGTACTTATTTCAGAAAAACATTTAAAGGCAATTTTTAAAAATACTGGATGGATTCATGAAAGCACAAGAACCAAAATAAACATTAATATTTAAACAGAATGTATAGTCTCTTGAGAGACTGACAAAAATTGCCACAGCTGACTATATTTCAAGTCATCCAGGCGGGGTATTGGGTTAAGTTTTCAACCAGCAACAATCACGTCTCAGTAGAACT
The DNA here is from genome assembly GCF_027409825.1 of Scomber japonicus. Taxonomy (NCBI): domain Eukaryota; kingdom Metazoa; phylum Chordata; class Actinopteri; order Scombriformes; family Scombridae; genus Scomber; species Scomber japonicus. Next base: position 26,324,721 of record NC_070593.1, on the reverse strand, counting down.
TCATAGACTATGAAATTGCCTCTGCGAAAGGATATCTAGTTTAGTGACGAGTTAAAAAGGGACGTGGTTTAATGCTCACTACATACGTGGTGCAGTTCTCACAGTGTACTGAACGTACAGTGTTAGATGAATGCACCTGATTGGCTAGTAGATCACAAACCCCGCCTTTTCCATGTAAGTGCAATCCCAGTCTAATGGAGAAATTTGAGAAACTTTGGATAACCTTATACCTGAGATAATGTTATCCCAATTGACATGTTTTGTATTTTTAAGTCAAATGCTCGTTTCACAAAAGAAATATAGAGATCGCAGATGTTGCCTTTTCCCGGTTTCACAAATCATTGTCACTGGCAAATTTCAGAAACTTTTGCGAGTACTACAATCTTCATTTTGAGATAATATGCCCAGGAGTACCATGGTTGGGTTGGTTCGATCTAGTTTTCCAAGACTGTGGTCCAACGTGATGCAATTCTCAGAAATTAACGAGTGAATGTCGCATCTCATTGGCTTATTGATTACAAAGACCGCTTTTTCCACGACTGTAAAGATGGGATGCTAGGGAAATTTAAGAAACATTAGACAACCTACCGATCTTACTCTCAAGATAACCATGTTTGGCTATACTTGGAGTGTACTTATTTCAGAAAAACATTTAAAGGCAATTTTTAAAAATACTGGATGGATTCATGAAAGCACAAGAACCAAAATAAACATTAATATTTAAACAGAATGTATAGTCTCTTGAGAGACTGACAAAAATTGCCACAGCTGACTATATTTCAAGTCATCCAGGCGGGGTATTGGGTTAAGTTTTCAACCAGCAACAATCACGTCTCAGTAGAACTTCATAGACTATGAAATTGCCTCTGCGAAAGGATATCTAGTTTAGTGACGAGTTAAAAAGGGACGTGGTTTAATGCTCACTACATACGTGGTGCAGTTCTCACAGTGTACTGAACGTACAGTGTTAGATGAATGCACCTGATTGGCTAGTAGATCACAAACCCCGCCTTTTCCATGTAAGTGCAATCCCAGTCTAATGGAGAAATTTGAGAAACTTTGGATAACCTTATACCTGAGATAATGTTATCCCAATTGACATGTTTTGTATTTTTAAGTCAAATGCTCGTTTCACAAAAGAAATATAGAGATCGCAGATGTTGCCTTTTCCCGGTTTCACAAATCATTGTCACTGGCAAATTTCAGAAACTTTTGCGAGTACTACAATCTTCATTTTGAGATAATATGCCCAGGAGTACCATGGTTGGGTTGGTTCGATCTAGTTTTCCAAGACTGTGGTCCAACGTGATGCAATTCTCAGAAATTAACGAGTGAATGTCGCATCTCATTGGCTTATTGATTACAAAGACCGCTTTTTCCACGACTGTAAAGATGGGATGCTAGGGAAATTTAAGAAACATTAGACAACCTACCGATCTTACTCTCAAGATAACCATGTTTGGCTATACTTGGAGTGTACTTATTTCAGAAAAACATTTAAAGGCAATTTTTAAAAATACTGGATGGATTCATGAAAGCACAAGAACCAAAATAAACATTAATATTTAAACAGAATTTATAGTCTCTTGAGAGACTGACAAAAATTGCCACAGCTGACTATATTTCAAGTCATCCAGGCGGGGTATTGGGTTAAGTTTTCAACCAGCAATAATCACGTCTCAGTAAAACTTCATAGACTATGAAATTGCCTCTGCGAAAGGATATCTAGTTTAGTGACGAGTCTAAAAGGGACGTGGTTTAATGCTCACCACATACGTGGTGCAGTTCTCACAGTGTACTGACCGTACAGTGTTAGATGAATGCACCTGATTGGCTAGTAGATCACAAACCCCGCCTTTTCCATGTAAGTGCAATCCCAGTCTAATGGAGAAATTTGAGAAACTTTGGATAACCTTATACCTGAGATAATGTTATCCCAATTGACATGTTTTGTATTTTTAAGTCAAATGCTCGTTTCACAAAAGAAATATAGAGATCGCAGATGTTGCCTTTTCCCGGTTTCACAAATCATTGTCACTGGCAAATTTCAGAAACTTTTGCGAGTACTACAATCTTCATTTTGAGATAATATGCCCAGGAGTACCATGGTTGGGTTGGTTCGATCTAGTTTTCCAAGACTGTGGTCCAACGTGATGCAATTCTCAGAAATTAACGAGTGAATGTCGCATCTCATTGGCTTATTGATTACAAAGACCGCTTTTTCCACGACTGTAAAGATGGGATGCTAGGGAAATTTAAGAAACATTAGACAACCTACCGATCTTACTCTCAAGATAACCATGTTTGGCTATACTTGGAGTGTACTTATTTCAGAAAAACATTTAAAGGCAATTTTTAAAAATACTGGATGGATTCATGAAAGCACAAGAACCAAAATAAACATTAATATTTAAACAGAATTTATAGTCTCTTGAGAGACTGACAAAAATTGCCACAGCTGACTATATTTCAAGTCATCCAGGCGGGGTATTGGGTTAAGTTTTCAACCAGCAACAATCACGTCTCAGTAGAACTTCATAGACTATGAAATTGCCTCTGCGAAAGGATATCTAGTTTAGTGACGAGTCTAAAAGGGACGTGGTTTAATGCTCACCACATACGTGGTGCAGTTCTCACAGTGTACTGACCGTACAGTGTTAGATGAATGCACCTGATTGGCTAGTAGATCACAAACCCCGCCTTTTCCATGTAAGTGCAATCCCAGTCTAATGGAGAAATTTGAGAAACTTTGGATAACCTTATACCTGAGATAATGTTATCCCAATTGACATGTTTTGTATTTTTAAGTCAAATGCTCGTTTCACAAAAGAAATATAGAGATCGCAGATGTTGCCTTTTCCCGGTTTCACAAATCATTGTCACTGGCAAATTTCAGAAACTTTTGCGAGTACTACAATCTTCATTTTGAGATAATATGCCCAGGAGTACCATGGTTGGGTTGGTTCGATCTAGTTTTCCAAGACTGTGGTCCAACGTGATGCAATTCTCAGAAATTAACGAGTGAATGTCGCATCTCATTGGCTTATTGATTACAAAGACCGCTTTTTCCACGACTGTAAAGATGGGATGCTAGGGAAATTTAAGAAACATTAGACAACCTACCGATCTTACTCTCAAGATAACCATGTTTGGCTATACTTGGAGTGTACTTATTTCAGAAAAACATTTAAAGGCAATTTTTAAAAATACTGGATGGATTCATGAAAGCACAAGAACCAAAATAAACATTAATATTTAAACAGAATTTATAGTCTCTTGAGAGACTGACAAAAATTGCCACAGCTGACTATATTTCAAGTCATCCAGGCGGGGTATTGGGTTAAGTTTTCAACCAGCAACAATCACGTCTCAGTAGAACTTCATAGACTATGAAATTGCCTCTGCGAAAGGATATCTAGTTTAGTGACGAGTCTAAAAGGGACGTGGTTTAATGCTCACCACATACGTGGTGCAGTTCTCACAGTGTACTGACCGTACAGTGTTAGATGAATGCACCTGATTGGCTAGTAGATCACAAACCCCGCCTTTTCCATGTAAGTGCAATCCCAGTCTAATGGAGAAATTTGAGAAACTTTGGATAACCTTATACCTGAGATAATGTTATCCCAATTGACATGTTTTGTATTTTTAAGTCAAATGCTCGTTTCACAAAAGAAATATAGAGATCGCAGATGTTGCCTTTTCCCGGTTTCACAAATCATTGTCACTGGCAAATTTCAGAAACTTTTGCGAGTACTACAATCTTCATTTTGAGATAATATGCCCAGGAGTACCATGGTTGGGTTGGTTCGATCTAGTTTTCCAAGACTGTGGTCCAACGTGATGCAATTCTCAGAAATTAACGAGTGAATGTCGCATCTCATTGGCTTATTGATTACAAAGACCGCTTTTTCCACGACTGTAAAGATGGGATGCTAGGGAAATTTAAGAAACATTAGACAACCTACCGATCTTACTCTCAAGATAACCATGTTTGGCTATACTTGGAGTGTACTTATTTCAGAAAAACATTTAAAGGCAATTTTTAAAAATACTGGATGGATTCATGAAAGCACAAGAACCAAAATAAACATTAATATTTAAACAGAATGTATAGTCTCTTGAGAGACTGACAAAAATTGCCACAGCTGACTATATTTCAAGTCATCCAGGCGGGGTATTGGGTTAAGTTTTCAACCAGCAACAATCACGTCTCAGTAGAACTTCATAGACTATGAAATTGCCTCTGCGAAAGGATATCTAGTTTAGTGACGAGTTAAAAAGGGACGTGGTTTAATGCTCACTACATACGTGGTGCAGTTCTCACAGTGTACTGAACGTACAGTGTTAGATGAATGCACCTGATTGGCTAGTAGATCACAAACCCCGCCTTTTCCATGTAAGTGCAATCCCAGTCTAATGGAGAAATTTGAGAAACTTTGGATAACCTTATACCTGAGATAATGTTATCCCAATTGACATGTTTTGTATTTTTAAGTCAAATGCTCGTTTCACAAAAGAAATATAGAGATCGCAGATGTTGCCTTTTCCCGGTTTCACAAATCATTGTCACTGGCAAATTTCAGAAACTTTTGCGAGTACTACAATCTTCATTTTGAGATAATATGCCCAGGAGTACCATGGTTGGGTTGGTTCGATCTAGTTTTCCAAGACTGTGGTCCAACGTGATGCAATTCTCAGAAATTAACGAGTGAATGTCGCATCTCATTGGCTTATTGATTACAAAGACCGCTTTTTCCACGACTGTAAAGATGGGATGCTAGGGAAATTTAAGAAACATTAGACAACCTACCGATCTTACTCTCAAGATAACCATGTTTGGCTATACTTGGAGTGTACTTATTTCAGAAAAACATTTAAAGGCAATTTTTAAAAATACTGGATGGATTCATGAAACCACAAGAACCAAAATAAACATTAATATTTAAACAGAATTTATAGTCTCTTGAGAGACTGACAAAAATTGCCACAGCTGACTATATTTCAAGTCATCCAGGCGGGGTATTGGGTTAAGTTTTCAACCAGCAATAATCACGTCTCAGTAGAACTTCATAGACTATGAAATTGCCTCTGCGAAAGGATATCTAGTTTAGTGACGAGTCTAAAAGGGACGTGGTTTAATGCTCACCACATACGTGGTGCAGTTCTCACAGTGTACTGACCGTACAGTGTTAGATGAATGCACCTGATTGGCTAGTAGATCACAAACCCCGCCTTTTCCATGTAAGTGCAATCCCAGTCTAATGGAGAAATTTGAGAAACTTTGGATAACCTTATACCTGAGATAATGTTATCCCAATTGACATGTTTTGTATTTTTAAGTCAAATGCTCGTTTCACAAAAGAAATATAGAGATCGCAGATGTTGCCTTTTCCCGGTTTCACAAATCATTGTCACTGGCAATTTTCAGAAACTTTTGCGAGTACTACAATCTTCATTTTGAGATAATATGCCCAGGAGTACCATGGTTGGGTTGGTTCGATCTAGTTTTCCAAGACTGTGGTCCAATGTGATGCAATTCTCAGAAATTAACGAGTGAATGTCGCATCTCATTGGCTTATTGATTACAAAGACCGCTTTTTCCACGACTGTAAAGATGGGATGCTAGGGAAATTTAAGAAACATTAGACAACCTACCGATCTTACTCTCAAGATAACCATGTTTGGCTATACTTGGAGTGTACTTATTTCAGAAAAACATTTAAAGGCAATTTTTAAAAATACTGGATGGATTCATGAAAGCACAAGAACCAAAATAAACATTAATATTTAAACAGAATTTATAGTCTCTTGAGAGACTGACAAAAATTGCCACAGCTGACTATATTTCAAGTCATCCAGGCGGGGTATTGGGTTAAGTTTTCAACCAGCAACAATCACGTCTCAGTAGAACTTCATAGACTATGAAATTGCCTCTGCGAAAGGATATCTAGTTTAGTGACGAGTCTAAAAGGGACGTGGTTTAATGCTCACCACATACGTGGTGCAGTTCTCACAGTGTACTGACCGTACAGTGTTAGATGAATGCACCTGATTGGCTAGTAGATCACAAACCCCGCCTTTTCCATGTAAGTGCAATCCCAGTCTAATGGAGAAATTTGAGAAACTTTGGATAACCTTATACCTGAGATAATGTTATCCCAATTGACATGTTTTGTATTTTTAAGTCAAATGCTCGTTTCACAAAAGAAATATAGAGATCGCAGATGTTGCCTTTTCCCGGTTTCACAAATCATTGTCGCTGGCAAATTTCAGAAACTTTTGCGAGTACTACAATCTTCATTTTGAGATAATATGCCCAGGAGTACCATGGTTGGGTTGGTTCGATCTAGTTTTCCAAGACTGTGGCCCAACGTGATGCAATTCTCAGAAATTAGCGAGTGAATGTCGCATCTCATTGGCTTATTGATTACAAAGACCGCTTTTTCCACGACTGTAAAGATGGGATGCTAGGGAAATTTAAGAAACATTAGACAACCTACCGATCTTACTCTCAAGATAACCATGTTTGGCTATACTTGGAGTGTACTTATTTCAGAAAAACATTTAAAGGCAATTTTTAAAAATACTGGATGGATTCATGAAAGCACAAGAACCAAAATAAACATTAATATTCAAACAGAATGTATAGTCTCTTGAGAGACTGACAAAAATTGCCACAGCTGACTATATTTCAAGTCATCCAGGCGGGGTATTGGGTTAAGTTTTCAACCAGCAACAATCACGTCTCAGTAGAACTTCATAGACTATGAAATTGCCTCTGCGAAAGGATATCTAGTTTAGTGACGAGTTAAAAAGGGACGTGGTTTAATGCTCACTACATACGTGGTGCAGTTCTCACAGTGTACTGAACGTACAGTGTTAGATGAATGCACCTGATTGGCTAGTAGATCACAAACCCCGCCTTTTCCATGTAAGTGCAATCCCAGTCTAATGGAGAAATTTGAGAAACTTTGGATAACCTTATACCTGAGATAATGTTATCCCAATTGACATGTTTTGTATTTTTAAGTCAAATGCTCGTTTCACAAAAGAAATATAGAGATCGCAGATGTTGCCTTTTCCCGGTTTCACAAATCATTGTCACTGGCAAATTTCAGAAACTTTTGCGAGTACTACAATCTTCATTTTGAGATAATATGCCCAGGAGTACCATGGTTGGGTTGGTTCGATCTAGTTTTCCAAGACTGTGGTCCAACGTGATGCAATTCTCAGAAATTAACGAGTGAATGTCGCATCTCATTGGCTTATTGATTACAAAGACCGCTTTTTCCACGACTGTAAAGATGGGATGCTAGGGAAATTTAAGAAACATTAGACAACCTACCGATCTTACTCTCAAGATAACCATGTTTGGCTATACTTGGAGTGTACTTATTTCAGAAAAACATTTAAAGGCAATTTTTAAAAATACTGGATGGATTCATGAAAGCACAAGAACCAAAATAAACATTAATATTTAAACAGAATGTATAGTCTCTTGAGAGACTGACAAAAATTGCCACAGCTGACTATATTTCAAGTCATCCAGGCGGGGTATTGGGTTAAGTTTTCAACCAGCAACAATCACGTCTCAGTAGAACTTCATAGACTATGAAATTGCCTCTGCGAAAGGATATCTAGTTTAGTGACGAGTTAAAAAGGGACGTGGTTTAATGCTCACTACATACGTGGTGCAGTTCTCACAGTGTACTGAACGTACAGTGTTAGATGAATGCACCTGATTGGCTAGTAGATCACAAACCCCGCCTTTTCCATGTAAGTGCAATCCCAGTCTAATGGAGAAATTTGAGAAACTTTGGATAACCTTATACCTGAGATAATGTTATCCCAATTGACATGTTTTGTATTTTTAAGTCAAATGCTCGTTTCACAAAAGAAATATAGAGATCGCAGATGTTGCCTTTTCCCGGTTTCACAAATCATTGTCACTGGCAAATTTCAGAAACTTTTGCGAGTACTACAATCTTCATTTTGAGATAATATGCCCAGGAGTACCATGGTTGGGTTGGTTCGATCTAGTTTTCCAAGACTGTGGTCCAACGTGATGCAATTCTCAGAAATTAACGAGTGAATGTCGCATCTCATTGGCTTATTGATTACAAAGACCGCTTTTTCCACGACTGTAAAGATGGGATGCTAGGGAAATTTAAGAAACATTAGACAACCTACCGATCTTACTCTCAAGATAACCATGTTTGGCTATACTTGGAGTGTACTTATTTCAGAAAAACATTTAAAGGCAATTTTTAAAAATACTGGATGGATTCATGAAAGCACAAGAACCAAAATAAACATTAATATTTAAACAGAATTTATAGTCTCTTGAGAGACTGACAAAAATTGCCACAGCTGACTATATTTCAAGTCATCCAGGCGGGGTATTGGGTTAAGTTTTCAACCAGCAATAATCACGTCTCAGTAAAACTTCATAGACTATGAAATTGCCTCTGCGAAAGGATATTTAGTTTAGTGACGAGTCTAAAAGGGACGTGGTTTAATGCTGACTACATACGTGGTGCAGTTCTCACAGTGTACTGAACGTACAGTGTTAGATGAATGCACCTGATTGGCTAGTAGATCACAAACCCCGCCTTTTCCATGTAAGTGCAATCCCAGTCTAATGGAGAAATTTGAGAAACTTTGGATAACCTTATACCTGAGATAATGTTATCCCAATTGACATGTTTTGTATTTTTAAGTCAAATGCTCGTTTCACAAAAGAAATATAGAGATCGCAGATGTTGCCTTTTCCCGGTTTCACAAATCATTGTCACTGGCAAATTTCAGAAACTTTTGCGAGTACTACAATCTTCATTTTGAGATAATATGCCCAGGAGTACCATGGTTGGGTTGGTTCGATCTAGTTTTCCAAGACTGTGGTCCAACGTGATGCAATTCTCAGAAATTAACGAGTGAATGTCGCATCTCATTGGCTTATTGATTACAAAGACCGCTTTTTCCACGACTGTAAAGATGGGATGCTAGGGAAATTTAAGAAACATTAGACAACCTACCGATCTTACTCTCAAGATAACCATGTTTGGCTATACTTGGAGTGTACTTATTTCAGAAAAACATTTAAAGGCAATTTTTAAAAATACTGGATGGATTCATGAAAGCACAAGAACCAAAATAAACATTAATATTTAAACAGAATGTATAGTCTCTTGAGAGACTGACAAAAATTGCCACAGCTGACTATATTTCAAGTCATCCAGGCGGGGTATTGGGTTAAGTTTTCAACCAGCAACAATCACGTCTCAGTAGAACTTCATAGACTATGAAATTGCCTCTGCGAAAGGATATCTAGTTTAGTGACGAGTTAAAAAGGGACGTGGTTTAATGCTCACTACATACGTGGTGCAGTTCTCACAGTGTACTGAACGTACAGTGTTAGATGAATGCACCTGATTGGCTAGTAGATCACAAACCCCGCCTTTTCCATGTAAGTGCAATCCCAGTCTAATGGAGAAATTTGAGAAACTTTGGATAACCTTATACCTGAGATAATGTTATCCCAATTGACATGTTTGTATTTTTAAGTCAAATGCTCGTTTCACAAAAGAAATATAGAGATCGCAGATGTTGCCTTTTCCCGGTTTCACAAATCATTGTCACTGGCAAATTTCAGAAACTTTTGCGAGTACTACAATCTTCATTTTGAGATAATATGCCCAGGAGTACCATGGTTGGGTTGGTTCGATCTAGTTTTCCAAGACTGTGGTCCAACGTGATGCAATTCTCAGAAATTAACGAGTGAATGTCGCATCTCATTGGCTTATTGATTACAAAGACCGCTTTTTCCACGACTGTAAAGATGGGATGCTAGGGAAATTTAAGAAACATTAGACAACCTACCGATCTTACTCTCAAGATAACCATGTTTGGCTATACTTGGAGTGTACTTATTTCAGAAAAACATTTAAAGGCAATTTTTAAAAATACTGGATGGATTCATGAAAGCACAAGAACCAAAATAAACATTAATATTTAAACAGAATTTATAGTCTCTTGAGAGACTGACAAAAATTGCCACAGCTGACTATATTTCAAGTCATCCAGGCGGGGTATTGGGTTAAGTTTTCAACCAGCAATAATCACGTCTCAGTAAAACTTCATAGACTATGAAATTGCCTCTGCGAAAGGATATCTAGTTTAGTGACGAGTCTAAAAGGGACGTGGTTTAATGCTCACCACATACGTGGTGCAGTTCTCACAGTGTACTGACCGTACAGTGTTAGATGAATGCACCTGATTGGCTAGTAGATCACAAACCCCGCCTTTTCCATGTAAGTGCAATCCCAGTCTAATGGAGAAATTTGAGAAACTTTGGATAACCTTATACCTGAGATAATGTTATCCCAATTGACATGTTTTGTATTTTTAAGTCAAATGCTCGTTTCACAAAAGAAATATAGAGATCGCAGATGTTGCCTTTTCCCGGTTTCACAAATCATTGTCACTGGCAAATTTCAGAAACTTTTGCGAGTACTACAATCTTCATTTTGAGATAATATGCCCAGGAGTACCATGGTTGGGTTGGTTCGATCTAGTTTTCCAAGACTGTGGTCCAACGTGATGCAATTCTCAGAAATTAACGAGTGAATGTCGCATCTCATTGGCTTATTGATTACAAAGACCGCTTTTTCCACGACTGTAAAGATGGGATGCTAGGGAAATTTAAGAAACATTAGACAACCTACCGATCTTACTCTCAAGATAACCATGTTTGGCTATACTTGGAGTGTACTTATTTCAGAAAAACATTTAAAGGCAATTTTTAAAAATACTGGATGGATTCATGAAAGCACAAGAACCAAAATAAACATTAATATTTAAACAGAATTTATAGTCTCTTGAGAGACTGACAAAAATTGCCACAGCTGACTATATTTCAAGTCATCCAGGCGGGGTATTGGGTTAAGTTTTCAACCAGCAATAATCACGTCTCAGTAGAACTTCATAGACTATGAAATTGCCTCTGCGAAAGGATATCTAGTTTAGTGACGAGTCTAAAAGGGACGTGGTTTAATGCTCACCACATACGTGGTGCAGTTCTCACAGTGTACTGACCGTTCAGTGTTAGATGAATGCACCTGATTGGCTAGTAGATCACAAACCCCGCCTTTTCCATGTAAGTGCAATCCCAGTCTAATGGAGAAATTTGAGAAACTTTGGATAACCTTATACCTGAGATAATGTTATCCCAATTGACATGTTTTGTATTTTTAAGTCAAATGCTCGTTTCACAAAAGAAATATAGAGATCGCAGATGTTGCCTTTTCCCGGTTTCACAAATCATTGTCACTGGCAAATTTCAGAAACTTTTGCGAGTACTACAATCTTCATTTTGAGATAATATGCCCAGGAGTACCATGGTTGGGTTGGTTCGATCTAGTTTTCCAAGACTGTGGTCCAACGTGATGCAATTCTCAGAAATTAACGAGTGAATGTCGCATCTCATTGGCTTATTGATTACAAAGACCGCTTTTTCCACGACTGTAAAGATGGGATGCTAGGGAAATTTAAGAAACATTAGACAACCTACCGATCTTACTCTCAAGATAACCATGTTTGGCTATACTTGGAGTGTACTTATTTCAGAAAAACATTTAAAGGCAATTTTTAAAAATACTGGATGGATTCATGAAAGCACAAGAACCAAAATAAACATTAATATTTAAACAGAATGTATAGTCTCTTGAGAGACTGACAAAAATTGCCACAGCTGACTATATTTCAAGTCATCCAGGCGGGGTATTGGGTTAAGTTTTCAACCAGCAACAATCACGTCTCAGTAGAACTTCATAGACTATGAAATTGCCTCTGCGAAAGGATATCTAGTTTAGTGACGAGTTAAAAAGGGACGTGGTTTAATGCTCACTACATACGTGGTGCAGTTCTCACAGTGTACTGAACGTACAGTGTTAGATGAATGCACCTGATTGGCTAGTAGATCACAAACCCCGCCTTTTCCATGTAAGTGCAATCCCAGTCTAATGGAGAAATTTGAGAAACTTTGGATAACCTTATACCTGAGATAATGTTATCCCAATTGACATGTTTTGTATTTTTAAGTCAAATGCTCGTTTCACAAAAGAAATATAGAGATCGCAGATGTTGCCTTTTCCCGGTTTCACAAATCATTGTCACTGGCAAATTTCAGAAACTTTTGCGAGTACTGCAATCTTCATTTTGAGATAATATGCCCAGGAGTACCATGGTTGGGTTGGTTCGATCTAGTTTTCCAAGACTGTGGTCCAACGTGATGCAATTCTCAGAAATTAACGAGTGAATGTCGCATCTCATTGGCTTATTGATTACAAAGACCGCTTTTTCCACGACTGTAAAGATGGGATGCTAGGGAAATTTAAGAAACATTAGACAACCTACCGATCTTACTCTCAAGATAACCATGTTTGGCTATACTTGGAGTGTACTTATTTCAGAAAAACATTTAAAGGCAATTTTTAAAAATACTGGATGGATTCATGAAAGCACAAGAACCAAAATAAACATTAATATTTAAACAGAATGTATAGTCTCTTGAGAGACTGACAAAAATTGCCACAGCTGACTATATTTCAAGTCATCCAGGCGGGGTATTGGGTTAAGTTTTCAACCAGCAACAATCACGTCTCAGTAGAACTTCATAGACTATGAAATTGCCTCTGCGAAAGGATATCTAGTTTAGTGACGAGTTAAAAAGGGACGTGGTTTAATGCTCACTACATACGTGGTGCAGTTCTCACAGTGTACTGAACGTACAGTGTTAGATGAATGCACCTGATTGGCTAGTAGATCACAAACCCCGCCTTTTCCATGTAAGTGCAATCCCAGTCTAATGGAGAAATTTGAGAAACTTTGGATAACCTTATACCTGAGATAATGTTATCCCAATTGACATGTTTTGTATTTTTAAGTCAAATGCTCGTTTCACAAAAGAAATATAGAGATCGCAGATGTTGCCTTTTCCCGGTTTCACAAATCATTGTCACTGGCAAATTTCAGAAACTTTTGCGAGTACTACAATCTTCATTTTGAGATAATATGCCCAGGAGTACCATGGTTGGGTTGGTTCGATCTAGTTTTCCAAGACTGTGGTCCAACGTGATGCAATTCTCAGAAATTAACGAGTGAATGTCGCATCTCATTGGCTTATTGATTACAAAGACCGCTTTTTCCACGACTGTAAAGATGGGATGCTAGGGAAATTTAAGAAACATTAGACAACCTACCGATCTTACTCTCAAGATAACCATGTTTGGCTATACTTGGAGTGTACTTATTTCAGAAAAACATTTAAAGGCAATTTTTAAAAATACTGGATGAATTCATGAAAGCACAAGAACCAAAATAAACATTAATATTTAAACAGAATTTATAGTCTCTTGAGAGACTGACAAAAATTGCCACAGCTGACTATATTTCAAGTCATCCAGGCGGGGTATTGGGTTAAGTTTTCAACCAGCAATAATCACGTCTCAGTAGAACTTCATAGACTATGAAATTGCCTCTGCGAAAGGATATCTAGTTTAGTGACGAGTCTAAAAGGGACGTGGTTTAATGCTCACCACATACGTGGTGCAGTTCTCACAGTGTACTGACCGTACAGTGTTAGATGAATGCACCTGATTGGCTAGTAGATCACAAACCCCGCCTTTTCCATGTAAGTACAATCCCAGTCTAATGGAGAAATTTGAGAAACTTTGGATAACCTTATACCTGAGATACTGTTATCCCAATTGACATGTTTTGTATTTTTAAGTCAAATGCTCGTTTCACAAAAGAAATATAGAGATCGCAGATGTTGCCTTTTCCCGGTTTCACAAATCATTGTCACTGGCAAATTTCAGAAACTTTTGCGAGTACTACAATCTTCATTTTGAGATAATATGCCCAGGAGTACCATGGTTGGGTTGGTTCGATCTAGTTTTCCAAGACTGTGGCCCAACGTGATGCAATTCTCAGAAATTAGCGAGTGAATGTCGCATCTCATTGGCTTATTGATTACAAAGACCGCTTTTTCCACGACTGTAAAGATGGGATGCTAGGGAAATTTAAGAAACATTAGACAACCTACCGATCTTACTCTCAAGATAACCATGTTTGGCTATACTTGGAGTGTACTTATTTCAGAAAAACATTTAAAGGCAATTTTTAAAAATACTGGATGGATTCATGAAAGCACAAGAACCAAAATAAACATTAATATTTAAACAGAATTTATAGTCTCTTGAGAGACTGACAAAAATTGCCACAGCTGACTATATTTCAAGTCATCCAGGCGGGGTATTGGGTTAAGTTTTCAACCAGCAACAATCACGTCTCAGTAGAACTTCATAGACTATGAAATTGCCTCTGCGAAAGGATATCTAGTTTAGTGACGAGTCTAAAAGGGACGTGGTTTAATGCTCACCACATACGTGGTGCAGTTCTCACAGTGTACTGACCGTTCAGTGTTAGATGAATGCACCTGATTGGCTAGTAGATCACAAACCCCGCCTTTTCCATGTAAGTGCAATCCCAGTCTAATGGAGAAATTTGAGAAACTTTGGATAACCTTATACCTGAGATAATGTTATCCCAATTGACATGTTTTGTATTTTTAAGTCAAATGCTCGTTTCACAAAAGAAATATAGAGATCGCAGATGTTGCCTTTTCCCGGTTTCACAAATCATTGTCACTGGCAAATTTCAGAAACTTTTGCGAGTACTACAATCTTCATTTTGAGATAATATGCCCAGGAGTACCATGGTTGGGTTGGTTCGATCTAGTTTTCCAAGACTGTGGTCCAACGTGATGCAATTCTCAGAAATTAACGAGTGAATGTCGCATCTCATTGGCTTATTGATTACAAAGACCGCTTTTTCCACGACTGTAAAGATGGGATGCTAGGGAAATTTAAGAAACATTAGACAACCTACCGATCTTACTCTCAAGATAACCATGTTTGGCTATACTTGGAGTGTACTTATTTCAGAAAAACATTTAAAGGCAATTTTTAAAAATACTGGATGGATTCATGAAAGCACAAGAACCAAAATAAACATTAATATTTAAACAGAATTTATAGTCTCTTGAGAGACTGACAAAAATTGCCACAGCTGACTATATTTCAAGTCATCCAGGCGGGGTATTGGGTTAAGTTTTCAACCAGCAACAATCACGTCTCAGTAGAACTTCATAGACTATGAAATTGCCTCTGCGAAAGGATATCTAGTTTAGTGACGAGTCTAAAAGGGACGTGGTTTAATGCTCACCACATACGTGGTGCAGTTCTCACAGTGTACTGACCGTACAGTGTTAGATGAATGCACCTGATTGGCTAGTAGATCACAAACCCCGCCTTTTCCATGTAAGTGCAATCCCAGTCTAATGGAGAAATTTGAGAAACTTTGGATAACCTTATACCTGAGATAATGTTATCCCAATTGACATGTTTTGTATTTTTAAGTCAAATGCTCGTTTCACAAAAGAAATATAGAGATCGCAGATGTTGCCTTTTCCCGGTTTCACAAATCATTGTCGCTGGCAAATTTCAGAAACTTTTGCGAGTACTACAATCTTCATTTTGAGATAATATGCCCAGGAGTACCATGGTTGGGTTGGTTCGATCTAGTTTTCCAAGACTGTGGCCCAACGTGATGCAATTCTCAGAAATTAGCGAGTGAATGTCGCATCTCATTGGCTTATTGATTACAAAGACCGCTTTTTCCACGACTGTAAAGATGGGATGCTAGGGAAATTTAAGAAACATTAGACAACCTACCGATCTTACTCTCAAGATAACCATGTTTGGCTATACTTGGAGTGTACTTATTTCAGAAAAACATTTAAAGGCAATTTTTAAAAATACTGGATGGATTCATGAAAGCACAAGAACCAAAATAAACATTAATATTTAAACAGAATGTATAGTCTCTTGAGAGACTGACAAAAATTGCCACAGCTGACTATATTTCAAGTCATCCAGGCGGGGTATTGGGTTAAGTTTTCAACCAGCAACAATCACGTCTCAGTAGAACTTCATAGACTATGAAATTGCCTCTGCGAAAGGATATCTAGTTTAGTGACGAGTTAAAAAGGGACGTGGTTTAATGCTCACTACATACGTGGTGCAGTTCTCACAGTGTACTGAACGTACAGTGTTAGATGAATGCACCTGATTGGCTAGTAGATCACAAACCCCGCCTTTTCCATGTAAGTGCAATCCCAGTCTAATGGAGAAATTTGAGAAACTTTGGATAACCTTATACCTGAGATAATGTTATCCCAATTGACATGTTTTGTATTTTTAAGTCAAATGCTCGTTTCACAAAAGAAATATAGAGATCGCAGATGTTGCCTTTTCCCGGTTTCACAAATCATTGTCACTGGCAAATTTCAGAAACTTTTGCGAGTACTGCAATCTTCATTTTGAGATAATATGCCCAGGAGTACCATGGTTGGGTTGGTTCGATCTAGTTTTCCAAGACTGTGGTCCAACGTGATGCAATTCTCAGAAATTAACGAGTGAATGTCGCATCTCATTGGCTTATTGATTACAAAGACCGCTTTTTCCACGACTGTAAAGATGGGATGCTAGGGAAATTTAAGAAACATTAGACAACCTACCGATCTTACTCTCAAGATAACCATGTTTGGCTATACTTGGAGTGTACTTATTTCAGAAAAACATTTAAAGGCAATTTTTAAAAATACTGGATGAATTCATGAAAGCACAAGAACCAAAATAAACATTAATATTTAAACAGAATGTATAGTCTCTTGAGAGACTGACAAAAATTGCCACAGCTGACTATATTTCAAGTCATCCAGGCGGGGTATTGGGTTAAGTTTTCAACCAGCAACAATCACGTCTCAGTAGAACTTCATAGACTATGAAATTGCCTCTGCGAAAGGATATCTAGTTTAGTGACGAGTTAAAAAGGGACGTGGTTTAATGCTCACTACATACGTGGTGCAGTTCTCACAGTGTACTGAACGTACAGTGTTAGATGAATGCACCTGATTGGCTAGTAGATCACAAACCCCGCCTTTTCCATGTAAGTGCAATCCCAGTCTAATGGAGAAATTTGAGAAACTTTGGATAACCTTATACCTGAGATAATGTTATCCCAATTGACATGTTTTGTATTTTTAAGTCAAATGCTCGTTTCACAAAAGAAATATAGAGATCGCAGATGTTGCCTTTTCCCGGTTTCACAAATCATTGTCACTGGCAAATTTCAGAAACTTTTGCGAGTACTACAATCTTCATTTTGAGATAATATGCCCAGGAGTACCATGGTTGGGTTGGTTCGATCTAGTTTTCCAAGACTGTGGTCCAACGTGATGCAATTCTCAGAAATTAACGAGTGAATGTCGCATCTCATTGGCTTATTGATTACAAAGACCGCTTTTTCCACGACTGTAAAGATGGGATGCTAGGGAAATTTAAGAAACATTAGACAACCTACCGATCTTACTCTCAAGATAACCATGTTTGGCTATACTTGGAGTGTACTTATTTCAGAAAAACATTTAAAGGCAATTTTTAAAAATACTGGATGAATTCATGAAAGCACAAGAACCAAAATAAACATTAATATTTAAACAGAATTTATAGTCTCTTGAGAGACTGACAAAAATTGCCACAGCTGACTATATTTCAAGTCATCCAGGCGGGGTATTGGGTTAAGTTTTCAACCAGCAATAATCACGTCTCAGTAGAACTTCATAGACTATGAAATTGCCTCTGCGAAAGGATATCTAGTTTAGTGACGAGTCTAAAAGGGACGTGGTTTAATGCTCACCACATACGTGGTGCAGTTCTCACAGTGTACTGACCGTACAGTGTTAGATGAATGCACCTGATTGGCTAGTAGATCACAAACCCCGCCTTTTCCATGTAAGTACAATCCCAGTCTAATGGAGAAATTTGAGAAACTTTGGATAACCTTATACCTGAGATACTGTTATCCCAATTGACATGTTTTGTATTTTTAAGTCAAATGCTCGTTTCACAAAAGAAATATAGAGATCGCAGATGTTGCCTTTTCCCGGTTTCACAAATCATTGTCACTGGCAAATTTCAGAAACTTTTGCGAGTACTACAATCTTCATTTTGAGATAATATGCCCAGGAGTACCATGGTTGGGTTGGTTCGATCTAGTTTTCCAAGACTGTGGCCCAACGTGATGCAATTCTCAGAAATTAGCGAGTGAATGTCGCATCTCATTGGCTTATTGATTACAAAGACCGCTTTTTCCACGACTGTAAAGATGGGATGCTAGGGAAATTTAAGAAACATTAGACAACCTACCGATCTTACTCTCAAGATAACCATGTTTGGCTATACTTGGAGTGTACTTATTTCAGAAAAACATTTAAAGGCAATTTTTAAAAATACTGGATGGATTCATGAAAGCACAAGAACCAAAATAAACATTAATATTTAAACAGAATGTATAGTCTCTTGAGAGACTGACAAAAATTGCCACAGCTGACTATATTTCAAGTCATCCAGGCGGGGTATTGGGTTAAGTTTTCAACCAGCAATAATCACGTCTCAGTAGAACTTCATAGACTATGAAATTGCCTCTGCGAAAGGATATCTAGTTTAGTGACGAGTTAAAAAGGGACGTGGTTTAATGCTCACCACATACGTGGTGCAGTTCTCACAGTGTACTGACCGTACAGTGTTAGATGAATGCACCTGATTGGCTAGTAGATCACAAACCCTGCCTTTTCCATGTAAGTGCAATCCCAGTCTAATGGAGAAATTTGAGAAACTTTGGATAACCTTATACCTGAGATAATGTTATCCCAATTGACATGTTTTGTATTTTTAAGTCAAATGCTCGTTTCACAAAAGAAATATAGAGATCGCAGATGTTGCCTTTTCCCGGTTTCACAAATCATTGTCACTGGCAAATTTCAGAAACTTTTGCGAGTACTACAATCTTCATTTTGAGATAATATGCCCAGGAGTACCATGGTTGGGTTGGTTCGATCTAGTTTTCCAAGACTGTGGTCCAACGTGATGCAATTCTCAGAAATTAACGAGTGAATGTCGCATCTCATTGGCTTATTGATTACAAAGACCGCTTTTTCCACGACTGTAAAGATGGGATGCTAGGGAAATTTAAGAAACATTAGACAACCTACCGATCTTACTCTCAAGATAACCATGTTTGGCTATACTTGGAGTGTACTTATTTCAGAAAAACATTTAAAGGCAATTTTTAAAAATACTGGATGGATTCATGAAAGCACAAGAACCAAAATAAACATTAATATTTAAACAGAATTTATAGTCGCTTGAGAGACTGACAAAAATTGCCACAGCTGACTATATTTCAAGTCATCCAGGCGGGGTATTGGGTTAAGTTTTCAACCAGCAATGATCACGTCTCAGTAGAACTTCATAGACTATGAAATTGCCTCTGCGAAAGGATATCTAGTTTAGTGACGAGTCTAAAAGGGACGTGGTTTAATGCTCACCACATACGTGGTGCAGTTCTCACAGTGTACTGACCGTACAGTGTTAGATGAATGCACCTGATTGGCTAGTAGATCACAAACCCCGCCTTTTCCATGTAAGTGCAATCCCAGTCTAATGGAGAAATTTGAGAAACTTTGGATAACCTTATACCTGAGATAATGTTAACCCAATTGACATGTTTTGTATTTTTAAGTCAAATGCTCGTTTCACAAAAGAAATATAGAGATCGCAGATGTTGCCTTTTCCCGGTTTCACAAATCATTGTCACTGGCAAATTTCAGAAACTTTTGCGAGTACTACAATCTTCATTTTGAGATAATATGCCCAGGAGTACCATGGTTGGGTTGGTTCGATCTAGTTTTCCAAGACTGTGGTCCAACGTGATGCAATTCTCAGAAATTAACGAGTGAATGTCGCATCTCATTGGCTTATTGATTACAAAGACCGCTTTTTCCACGACTGTAAAGATGGGATGCTAGGGAAATTTAAGAAACATTAGACAACCTACCGATCTTACTCTCAAGATAACCATGTTTGGCTATACTTGGAGTGTACTTATTTCAGAAAAACATTTAAAGGCAATTTTTAAAAATACTGGATGGATTCATGAAAGCACAAGAACCAAAATAAACATTAATATTTAAACAGAATTTATAGTCTCTTGAGAGACTGACAAAAATTGCCACAGCTGACTATATTTCAAGTCATCCAGGCGGGGTATTGGGTTAAGTTTTCAACCAGCAACAATCACGTCTCAGTAGAACTTCATAGACTATGAAATTGCCTCTGCGAAAGGATATCTAGTTTAGTGACGAGTCTAAAAGGGACGTGGTTTAATGCTCACCACATACGTGGTGCAGTTCTCACAGTGTACTGACCGTACAGTGTTAGATGAATGCACCTGATTGGCTAGTAGATCACAAACCCCGCCTTTTCCATGTAAGTGCAATCCCAGTCTAATGGAGAAATTTGAGAAACTTTGGATAACCTTATACCTGAGATAATGTTATCCCAATTGACATGTTTTGTATTTTTAAGTCAAATGCTCGTTTCACAAAAGAAATATAGAGATCGCAGATGTTGCCTTTTCCCGGTTTCACAAATCATTGTCACTGGCAAATTTCAGAAACTTTTGCGAGTACTACAATCTTCATTTTGAGATAATATGCCCAGGAGTACCATGGTTGGGTTGGTTCGATCTAGTTTTCCAAGACTGTGGTCCAACGTGATGCAATTCTCAGAAATTAACGAGTGAATGTCGCATCTCATTGGCTTATTGATTACAAAGACCGCTTTTTCCACGACTGTAAAGATGGGATGCTAGGGAAATTTAAGAAACATTAGACAACCTACCGATCTTACTCTCAAGATAACCATGTTTGGCTATACTTGGAGTGTACTTATTTCAGAAAAACATTTAAAGGCAATTTTTAAAAATACTGGATGGATTCATGAAAGCACAAGAACCAAAATAAACATTAATATTTAAACAGAATGTATAGTCTCTTGAGAGACTGACAAAAATTGCCACAGCTGACTATATTTCAAGTCATCCAGGCGGGGTATTGGGTTAAGTTTTCAACCAGCAATAATCACGTCTCAGTAGAACTTCATAGACTATGAAATTGCCTCTGCGAAAGGATATCTAGTTTAGTGACGAGTCTAAAAGGGACGTGGTTTAATGCTCACCACATACGTGGTGCAGTTCTCACAGTGTACTGACCGTACAGTGTTAGATGAATGCACCTGATTGGCTAGTAGATCACAAACCCCGCCTTTTCCATGTAAGTGCAATCCCAGTCTAATGGAGAAATTTGAGAAACTTTGGATAACCTTATACCTGAGATAATGTTATCCCAATTGACATGTTTTGTATTTTTAAGTCAAATGCTCGTTTCACAAAAGAAATATAGAGATCGCAGATGTTGCCTTTTCCCGGTTTCACAAATCATTGTCACTGGCAAATTTCAGAAACTTTTGCGAGTACTACAATCTTCATTTTGAGATAATATGCCCAGGAGTACCATGGTTGGGTTGGTTCGATCTAGTTTTCCAAGACTGTGGTCCAACGTGATGCAATTCTCAGAAATTAACGAGTGAATGTCGCATCTCATTGGCTTATTGATTACAAAGACCGCTTTTTCCACGACTGTAAAGATGGGATGCTAGGGAAATTTAAGAAACATTAGACAACCTACCGATCTTACTCTCAAGATAACCATGTTTGGCTATACTTGGAGTGTACTTATTTCAGAAAAACATTTAAAGGCAATTTTTAAAAATACTGGATGGATTCATGAAAGCACAAGAACCAAAATAAACATTAATATTTAAACAGAATTTATAGTCGCTTGAGAGACTGACAAAAATTGCCACAGCTGACTATATTTCAAGTCATCCAGGCGGGGTATTGGGTTAAGTTTTCAACCAGCAATGATCACGTCTCAGTAGAACTTCATAGACTATGAAATTGCCTCTGCGAAAGGATATCTAGTTTAGTGACGAGTCTAAAAGGGACGTGGTTTAATGCTCACCACATACGTGGTGCAGTTCTCACAGTGTACTGACCGTACAGTGTTAGATGAATGCACCTGATTGGCTAGTAGATCACAAACCCCGCCTTTTCCATGTAAGTGCAATCCCAGTCTAATGGAGAAATTTGAGAAACTTTGGATAACCTTATACCTGAGATAATGTTAACCCAATTGACATGTTTTGTATTTTTAAGTCAAATGCTCGTTTCACAAAAGAAATATAGAGATCGCAGATGTTGCCTTTTCCCGGTTTCACAAATCATTGTCACTGGCAAATTTCAGAAACTTTTGCGAGTACTACAATCTTCATTTTGAGATAATATGCCCAGGAGTACCATGGTTGGGTTGGTTCGATCTAGTTTTCCAAGACTGTGGTCCAACGTGATGCAATTCTCAGAAATTAACGAGTGAATGTCGCATCTCATTGGCTTATTGATTACAAAGACCGCTTTTTCCACGACTGTAAAGATGGGATGCTAGGGAAATTTAAGAAACATTAGACAACCTACCGATCTTACTCTCAAGATAACCATGTTTGGCTATACTTGGAGTGTACTTATTTCAGAAAAACATTTAAAGGCAATTTTTAAAAATACTGGATGGATTCATGAAAGCACAAGAACCAAAATAAACATTAATATTTAAACAGAATTTATAGTCTCTTGAGAGACTGACAAAAATTGCCACAGCTGACTATATTTCAAGTCATCCAGGCGGGGTATTGGGTTAAGTTTTCAACCAGCAACAATCACGTCTCAGTAGAACTTCATAGACTATGAAATTGCCTCTGCGAAAGGATATCTAGTTTAGTGACGAGTCTAAAAGGGACGTGGTTTAATGCTCACCACATACGTGGTGCAGTTCTCACAGTGTACTGACCGTACAGTGTTAGATGAATGCACCTGATTGGCTAGTAGATCACAAACCCCGCCTTTTCCATGTAAGTGCAATCCCAGTCTAATGGAGAAATTTGAGAAACTTTGGATAACCTTATACCTGAGATAATGTTATCCCAATTGACATGTTTTGTATTTTTAAGTCAAATGCTCGTTTCACAAAAGAAATATAGAGATCGCAGATGTTGCCTTTTCCCGGTTTCACAAATCATTGTCACTGGCAAATTTCAGAAACTTTTGCGAGTACTACAATCTTCATTTTGAGATAATATGCCCAGGAGTACCATGGTTGGGTTGGTTCGATCTAGTTTTCCAAGACTGTGGTCCAACGTGATGCAATTCTCAGAAATTAACGAGTGAATGTCGCATCTCATTGGCTTATTGATTACAAAGACCGCTTTTTCCACGACTGTAAAGATGGGATGCTAGGGAAATTTAAGAAACATTAGACAACCTACCGATCTTACTCTCAAGATAACCATGTTTGGCTATACTTGGAGTGTACTTATTTCAGAAAAACATTTAAAGGCAATTTTTAAAAATACTGGATGGATTCATGAAAGCACAAGAACCAAAATAAACATTAATATTTAAACAGAATGTATAGTCTCTTGAGAGACTGACAAAAATTGCCACAGCTGACTATATTTCAAGTCATCCAGGCGGGGTATTGGGTTAAGTTTTCAACCAGCAATAATCACGTCTCAGTAGAACTTCATAGACTATGAAATTGCCTCTGCGAAAGGATATCTAGTTTAGTGACGAGTCTAAAAGGGACGTGGTTTAATGCTCACCACATACGTGGTGCAGTTCTCACAGTGTACTGACCGTACAGTGTTAGATGAATGCACCTGATTGGCTAGTAGATCACAAACCCCGCCTTTTCCATGTAAGTGCAATCCCAGTCTAATGGAGAAATTTGAGAAACTTTGGATAACCTTATACCTGAGATAATGTTATCCCAATTGACATGTTTTGTATTTTTAAGTCAAATGCTCGTTTCACAAAAGAAATATAGAGATCGCAGATGTTGCCTTTTCCCGGTTTCACAAATCATTGTCACTGGCAAATTTCAGAAACTTTTGCGAGTACTACAATCTTCATTTTGAGATAATATGCCCAGGAGTACCATGGTTGGGTTGGTTCGATCTAGTTTTCCAAGACTGTGGTCCAACGTGATGCAATTCTCAGAAATTAACGAGTGAATGTCGCATCTCATTGGCTTATTGATTACAAAGACCGCTTTTTCCACGACTGTAAAGATGGGATGCTAGGGAAATTTAAGAAACATTAGACAACCTACCGATCTTACTCTCAAGATAACCATGTTTGGCTATACTTGGAGTGTACTTATTTCAGAAAAACATTTAAAGGCAATTTTTAAAAATACTGGATGGATTCATGAAACCACAAGAACCAAAATAAACATTAATATTTAAACAGAATTTATAGTCTCTTGAGAGACTGACAAAAATTGCCACAGCTGACTATATTTCAAGTCATCCAGGCGGGGTATTGGGTTAAGTTTTCAACCAGCAACAATCACGTCTCAGTAGAACTTCATAGACTATGAAATTGCCTCTGCGAAAGGATATCTAGTTTAGTGACGAGTCTAAAAGGGACGTGGTTTAATGCTCACCACATACGTGGTGCAGTTCTCACAGTGTACTGACCGTACAGTGTTAGATGAATGCACCTGATTGGCTAGTAGATCACAAACCCCGCCTTTTCCATGTAAGTGCAATCCCAGTCTAATGGAGAAATTTGAGAAACTTTGGATAACCTTATACCTGAGATAATGTTATCCCAATTGACATGTTTTGTATTTTTAAGTCAAATGCTCGTTTCACAAAAGAAATATAGAGATCGCAGATGTTGCCTTTTCCCGGTTTCACAAATCATTGTCGCTGGCAAATTTCAGAAACTTTTGCGAGTACTACAATCTTCATTTTGAGATAATATGCCCAGGAGTACCATGGTTGGGTTGGTTCGATCTAGTTTTCCAAGACTGTGGCCCAACGTGATGCAATTCTCAGAAATTAGCGAGTGAATGTCGCATCTCATTGGCTTATTGATTACAAAGACCGCTTTTTCCACGACTGTAAAGATGGGATGCTAGGGAAATTTAAGAAACATTAGACAACCTACCGATCTTACTCTCAAGATAACCATGTTTGGCTATACTTGGAGTGTACTTATTTCAGAAAAACATTTAAAGGCAATTTTTAAAAATACTGGATGGATTCATGAAAGCACAAGAACCAAAATAAACATTAATATTTAAACAGAATGTATAGTCTCTTGAGAGACTGACAAAAATTGCCACAGCTGACTATATTTCAAGTCATCCAGGCGGGGTATTGGGTTAAGTTTTCAACCAGCAACAATCACGTCTCAGTAGAACTTCATAGACTATGAAATTGCTTCTGCGAAAGGATATCTAGTTTAGTGACGAGTTAAAAAGGGACGTGGTTTAATGCTCACTACATACGTGGTGCAGTTCTCACAGTGTACTGAACGTACAGTGTTAGATGAATGCACCTGATTGGCTAGTAGATCACAAACCCTGCCTTTTCCATGTAAGTGCAATCCCAGTCTAATGGAGAAATTTGAGAAACTTTGGATAACCTTATACCTGAGATAATGTTATCCCAATTGACATGTTTTGTATTTTTAAGTCAAATGCTCGTTTCACAAAAGAAATATAGAGATCGCAGATGTTGCCTTTTCCCGGTTTCACAAATCATTGTCACTGGCAAATTTCAGAAACTTTTGCGAGTACTACAATCTTCATTTTGAGATAATATGCCCAGGAGTACCATGGTTGGGTTGGTTCGATCTAGTTTTCCAAGACTGTGGTCCAACGTGATGCAATTCTCAGAAATTAACGAGTGAATGTCGCATCTCATTGGCTTATTGATTACAAAGACCGCTTTTTCCACGACTGTAAAGATGGGATGCTAGGGAAATTTAAGAAACATTAGACAACCTACCGATCTTACTCTCAAGATAACCATGTTTGGCTATACTTGGAGTGTACTTATTTCAGAAAAACATTTAAAGGCAATTTTTAAAAATACTGGATGGATTCATGAAAGCACAAGAACCAAAATAAACATTAATATTTAAACAGAATGTATAGTCTCTTGAGAGACTGACAAAAATTGCCACAGCTGACTATATTTCAAGTCATCCAGGCGGGGTATTGGGTTAAGTTTTCAACCAGCAATAATCACGTCTCAGTAGAACTTCATAGACTATGAAATTGCCTCTGCGAAAGGATATCTAGTTTAGTGACGAGTCTAAAAGGGACGTGGTTTAATGCTCACCACATACGTGGTGCAGTTCTCACAGTGTACTGACCGTACAGTGTTAGATGAATGCACCTGATTGGCTAGTAGATCACAAACCCCGCCTTTTCCATGTAAGTGCAATCCCAGTCTAATGGAGAAATTTGAGAAACTTTGGATAACCTTATACCTGAGATAATGTTATCCCAATTGACATGTTTTGTATTTTTAAGTCAAATGCTCGTTTCACAAAAGAAATATAGAGATCGCAGATGTTGCCTTTTCCCGGTTTCACAAATCATTGTCACTGGCAAATTTCAGAAACTTTTGCGAGTACTACAATCTTCATTTTGAGATAATATGCCCAGGAGTACCATGGTTGGGTTGGTTCGATCTAGTTTTCCAAGACTGTGGTCCAACGTGATGCAATTCTCAGAAATTAACGAGTGAATGTCGCATCTCATTGGCTTATTGATTACAAAGACCGCTTTTTCCACGACTGTAAAGATGGGATGCTAGGGAAATTTAAGAAACATTAGACAACCTACCGATCTTACTCTCAAGATAACCATGTTTGGCTATACTTGGAGTGTACTTATTTCAGAAAAACATTTAAAGGCAATTTTTAAAAATACTGGATGGATTCATGAAAGCACAAGAACCAAAATAAACATTAATATTTAAACAGAATTTATAGTCGCTTGAGAGACTGACAAAAATTGCCACAGCTGACTATATTTCAAGTCATCCAGGCGGGGTATTGGGTTAAGTTTTCAACCAGCAATGATCACGTCTCAGTAGAACTTCATAGACTATGAAATTGCCTCTGCGAAAGGATATCTAGTTTAGTGACGAGTCTAAAAGGGACGTGGTTTAATGCTCACCACATACGTGGTGCAGTTCTCACAGTGTACTGACCGTACAGTGTTAGATGAATGCACCTGATTGGCTAGTAGATCACAAACCCCGCCTTTTCCATGTAAGTGCAATCCCAGTCTAATGGAGAAATTTGAGAAACTTTGGATAACCTTATACCTGAGATAATGTTAACCCAATTGACATGTTTTGTATTTTTAAGTCAAATGCTCGTTTCACAAAAGAAATATAGAGATCGCAGATGTTGCCTTTTCCCGGTTTCACAAATCATTGTCACTGGCAAATTTCAGAAACTTTTGCGAGTACTACAATCTTCATTTTGAGATAATATGCCCAGGAGTACCATGGTTGGGTTGGTTCGATCTAGTTTTCCAAGACTGTGGTCCAACGTGATGCAATTCTCAGAAATTAACGAGTGAATGTCGCATCTCATTGGCTTATTGATTACAAAGACCGCTTTTTCCACGACTGTAAAGATGGGATGCTAGGGAAATTTAAGAAACATTAGACAACCTACCGATCTTACTCTCAAGATAACCATGTTTGGCTATACTTGGAGTGTACTTATTTCAGAAAAACATTTAAAGGCAATTTTTAAAAATACTGGATGGATTCATGAAAGCACAAGAACCAAAATAAACATTAATATTTAAACAGAATTTATAGTCTCTTGAGAGACTGACAAAAATTGCCACAGCTGACTATATTTCAAGTCATCCAGGCGGGGTATTGGGTTAAGTTTTCAACCAGCAACAATCACGTCTCAGTAGAACTTCATAGACTATGAAATTGCCTCTGCGAAAGGATATCTAGTTTAGTGACGAGTCTAAAAGGGACGTGGTTTAATGCTCACCACATACGTGGTGCAGTTCTCACAGTGTACTGACCGTACAGTGTTAGATGAATGCACCTGATTGGCTAGTAGATCACAAACCCCGCCTTTTCCATGTAAGTGCAATCCCAGTCTAATGGAGAAATTTGAGAAACTTTGGATAACCTTATACCTGAGATAATGTTATCCCAATTGACATGTTTTGTATTTTTAAGTCAAATGCTCGTTTCACAAAAGAAATATAGAGATCGCAGATGTTGCCTTTTCCCGGTTTCACAAATCATTGTCACTGGCAAATTTCAGAAACTTTTGCGAGTACTACAATCTTCATTTTGAGATAATATGCCCAGGAGTACCATGGTTGGGTTGGTTCGATCTAGTTTTCCAAGACTGTGGTCCAACGTGATGCAATTCTCAGAAATTAACGAGTGAATGTCGCATCTCATTGGCTTATTGATTACAAAGACCGCTTTTTCCACGACTGTAAAGATGGGATGCTAGGGAAATTTAAGAAACATTAGACAACCTACCGATCTTACTCTCAAGATAACCATGTTTGGCTATACTTGGAGTGTACTTATTTCAGAAAAACATTTAAAGGCAATTTTTAAAAATACTGGATGGATTCATGAAAGCACAAGAACCAAAATAAACATTAATATTTAAACAGAATTTATAGTCTCTTGAGAGACTGACAAAAATTGCCACAGCTGACTATATTTCAAGTCATCCAGGCGGGGTATTGGGTTAAGTTTTCAACCAGCAACAATCACGTCTCAGTAGAACTTCATAGACTATGAAATTGCCTCTGCGAAAGGATATCTAGTTTAGTGACGAGTCTAAAAGGGACGTGGTTTAATGCTCACCACATACGTGG
Source organism: Scomber japonicus (assembly GCF_027409825.1). Lineage (NCBI taxonomy): Eukaryota > Metazoa > Chordata > Actinopteri > Scombriformes > Scombridae > Scomber > Scomber japonicus. The sequence continues at coordinate 26,295,902 of NC_070593.1, read as the reverse complement.
TGCAGTTCTCACAGTGTACTGACCGTACAGTGTTAGATGAATGCACCTGATTGGCTAGTAGATCACAAACCCCGCCTTTTCCATGTAAGTGCAATCCCAGTCTAATGGAGAAATTTGAGAAACTTTGGATAACCTTATACCTGAGATAATGTTATCCCAATTGACATGTTTTGTATTTTTAAGTCAAATGCTCGTTTCACAAAAGAAATATAGAGATCGCAGATGTTGCCTTTTCCCGGTTTCACAAATCATTGTCGCTGGCAAATTTCAGAAACTTTTGCGAGTACTACAATCTTCATTTTGAGATAATATGCCCAGGAGTACCATGGTTGGGTTGGTTCGATCTAGTTTTCCAAGACTGTGGTCCAACGTGATGCAATTCTCAGAAATTAACGAGTGAATGTCGCATCTCATTGGCTTATTGATTACAAAGACCGCTTTTTCCACGACTGTAAAGATGGGATGCTAGGGAAATTTAAGAAACATTAGACAACCTACCGATCTTACTCTCAAGATAACCATGTTTGGCTATACTTGGAGTGTACTTATTTCAGAAAAACATTTAAAGGCAATTTTTAAAAATACTGGATGAATTCATGAAAGCACAAGAACCAAAATAAACATTAATATTTAAACAGAATTTATAGTCTCTTGAGAGACTGACAAAAATTGCCACAGCTGACTATATTTCAAGTCATCCAGGCGGGGTATTGGGTTAAGTTTTCAACCAGCAATAATCACGTCTCAGTAGAACTTCATAGACTATGAAATTGCCTCTGCGAAAGGATATCTAGTTTAGTGACGAGTCTAAAAGGGACGTGGTTTAATGCTCACCACATACGTGGTGCAGTTCTCACAGTGTACTGAACGTACAGTGTTAGATGAATGCACCTGATTGGCTAGTAGATCACAAACCCCGCCTTTTCCATGTAAGTGCAATCCCAGTCTAATGGAGAAATTTGAGAAACTTTGGATAACCTTATACCTGAGATAATGTTATCCCAATTGACATGTTTTGTATTTTTAAGTCAAATGCTCGTTTCACAAAAGAAATATAGAGATCGCAGATGTTGCCTTTTCCCGGTTTCACAAATCATTGTCACTGGCAAATTTCAGAAACTTTTGCGAGTACTACAATCTTCATTTTGAGATAATATGCCCAGGAGTACCATGGTTGGGTTGGTTCGATCTAGTTTTCCAAGACTGTGGTCCAACGTGATGCAATTCTCAGAAATTAACGAGTGAATGTCGCATCTCATTGGCTTATTGATTACAAAGACCGCTTTTTCCACGACTGTAAAGATGGGATGCTAGGGAAATTTAAGAAACATTAGACAACCTACCGATCTTACTCTCAAGATAACCATGTTTGGCTATACTTGGAGTGTACTTATTTCAGAAAAACATTTAAAGGCAATTTTTAAAAATACTGGATGGATTCATGAAAGCACAAGAACCAAAATAAACATTAATATTTAAACAGAATTTATAGTCTCTTGAGAGACTGACAAAAATTGCCACAGCTGACTATATTTCAAGTCATCCAGGCGGGGTATTGGGTTAAGTTTTCAACCAGCAATAATCACGTCTCAGTAGAACTTCATAGACTATGAAATTGCCTCTGCGAAAGGATATCTAGTTTAGTGACGAGTCTAAAAGGGACGTGGTTTAATGCTCACCACATACGTGGTGCAGTTCTCACAGTGTACTGACCGTACAGTGTTAGATGAATGCACCTGATTGGCTAGTAGATCACAAACCCCGCCTTTTCCATGTAAGTGCAATCCCAGTCTAATGGAGAAATTTGAGAAACTTTGGATAACCTTATACCTGAGATAATGTTATCCCAATTGACATGTTTTGTATTTTTAAGTCAAATGCTCGTTTCACAAAAGAAATATAGAGATCGCAGATGTTGCCTTTTCCCGGTTTCACAAATCATTGTCACTGGCAAATTTCAGAAACTTTTGCGAGTACTACAATCTTCATTTTGAGATAATATGCCCAGGAGTACCATGGTTGGGTTGGTTCGATCTAGTTTTCCAAGACTGTGGTCCAACGTGATGCAATTCTCAGAAATGAATGAGTGAATGTCGCATCTCATTGGCTTATTGATTACAAAGACCGCTCACAATATACGTGTTGCAGTTCTCAAAGTGTTTGATGAATGCCATGTTGACATTGCACCTGATTGGCTAGATAGATCACAAACCCCGCCTTTTCCATGTAGATCCAATCCCAGTCGGATGGAGAAATTTGAGAAACCTTGGATAACCTAATACCTGAGTCTGAGATAATGTTATCCCAATTGACATGTTTTGTATTTTTAAGTCAAATGCTCGTTTCGCAAAAGAAATATAGTTACAGATCACAAATGTTTCCAGGTTTAACAAATGATTGTAACAGTTGGACGTAGAAATTTGAGAATCATCACCCCTCAGTAAAATTTACCCTTGTTCACGGACATCCATGCAATTATGTGTCAAGTAAGTATTCTTAAATCAAATATATGACATTAGATCAGATGTGTGGATTGGATATATTAATACTTATCGTGATGTATGTGTAGCCTATACTTGTTAACTCTTCAATCAGAGTGACCCAGGACCATACAGTCAGCAACACACTGATAGTCGGCTCCCATTATTAACCTTTCCTCTAGGGGGGGGGCGCTATAGCGGCTCAACAGGTAGACTACATGAAGTTCAGGATGATGAACTCCCATCAACCAATGAATAACGATCCAAATCGGCTTCTTTTTTCAAGTTCAGAACTCCACCTGTAGCTTTTTTTTTATTTCACTCTGCCTCTTGACATCAGATGGATCGGGCTGTTACGTCTCTGCTGTGGTTTGCGCTTTGTGTCTGGATGGGTTGGACAGCAGCCCCGCGGTCCGGTTCACTACGGCGCACTGACACCAGCTTAAGGAGGGAAGAGCAGTCGAAGAATGGCACTATGGTTCTCCACGACTACATGCTGTTTTTATACAGAACCCTCTCCAAACTTCAACCAAGAGACTTTCATATTTCACGTGGTGTGGCATTTGCAAACACTGTGACGAGTTTTGTGGACCAAGGAAAAGGTTAGAGGATATTTCCCTACATGATTTCCTTTAAGTTTTTTAATCATTGTTTTTGGTGTAAGTTATGGAGAAAGTTATGATAACAGTCAACATCTGCCACTGACACTATCTCACTTTTTTAATCTAAAAAGAAAAAATGTTTATCATGCATATTATTTAGAAATATACAGTATCTTAGGTATCAATGATAAAGAATTGAAATATGGGCAACATGTAATTAAAAACAGCTATCCTTTTACAGTAGGTAAATAATAATCATTTGATAAGATCTGAGAATGGATCCCAACTGTTTAACGGCTTAATACTCATAAACATGCAATCTGTGAGAAGGAGGCGTTAGGTGAGACTTGGCTTTAAAGGGTTGGAAGGAGTTGGGAACCACTGAAATATATGTTGTAGCTATATATTTATATATATTTGTATATATAAATTTGAAGCAGGGTCTAGCTCATCATATTGGACAAAAAAAGGCAGTTATTAATGAATCAGTTGTAACTAACAATTATTTTTATTGCCGATTACTTAGCTACTCCATTATAATTGATTAGTTCTTTGTCAGAAAATGGTGAAAGATGTAGATCACTGTTTCCCAAATGTTCAAATGTTGTGTTTGTCCACAACCGAAAAATATTGAATTTACTGTCATATAGGACAAAAAGCAATCAGAAAATGATTTTAATAATAACAACAATATAATAATAACAATAACAATAATAATGATGATGATAATAATAATTGTTATTATTATTATTCTTATCACATTTAAGAAGCTGGAATCAGATAATTTTGGAAGTGTTCTCAAAGTGATTATCAAAATAGTTGGTGATTAATTTAATAGTAATTTTTAATATTTTTTTTCTGTTGACTAATGAGTTGCGTTGAGGTATTCTGGGGATTTTCCTGACCTTAGTATTTCTAAAACCTTCTATGTTCCCCATCTCATCTACAGACCAGCCATCTTGGGAGAGCGGTCAGCGTTACATCTTTGACTTGTCCAGTCTGCCCAGGATAGATGAGCTGGTGGAGGCAGAGCTGAGAATTCTCCGGAAACCTGCAGCAGACCTCCTGACTGCCCTGACCACTGGAGGAAATCTGTACAACATCCGTCTGTACTCCTGCTCTCCCTCTGACAGACAGCTTTTGGATTCCCGAACTGTGGAGGTTTTGGATGGCGGTCTCCCCAGGTGGGAGGTGTTTGATGTATGGTCCAGCATGAAGGCCCGTCAGAGGAGTCCTACAGAACCACCGCAGGCCTGCTTCCATCTCCTGGCTTTGTCTGAACAGACCAACGAGGTGACTGACCCACTGCTCCTGGGACTGGGTCGTCATGCTCGGCTTGCGCAGGAAAAAGCTTTGCTGGCAGTTTTCTCACATGCTGATGCAAGTGACAGTCTATTCAGAGATTATGTAATAGAGAAGATAAAGAGTGATGAAGGTGGATTTAGACTCCCCAAGCCTTTCAAACTGACTCCAAAACATGAAAAGAAGCACAGAGGGCAGCGTCAGAGGGCCTTGTCCAAACGATCATTTGGTGGAACAGGGCGAGGAGCAGCTGCTGGTAGTGGTACTGGAGGGAAAAGCGGTCGTAGGAGGATCCGCTGCAGCCGTAAACCCCTCAGTGTGAACTTCAAAGATCTGGGCTGGGACGACTGGATCATCGCCCCCTTGGACTACGAGGCGCACCACTGTGAGGGGGTGTGTGATTTCCCACTGCGCTCCCACCTGGAGCCCACCAACCATGCCGTCATCCAAACACTCATGAACTCCATGGATCCAGACATCAGTCCACCCAGCTGCTGCGTCCCCTCCAAGCTCAGTCCCATCAGCATTCTGTACATCGACGCAGGCAACAATGTGGTCTATAAGCAGTATGAGGACATGGTGGTGGAGAGCTGTGGATGCCGGTAGCACAAACTAGAACAGGATCTGACAAATGATCATAGCTTATCTTAAGTTGTTCTTGTGCACTTTATTTTGTCACCAAATTCACAGCTGTCTCTGCATGGCTGCTGTCCTCACAAAGAAATGATCAAATGTATCCCCTTTATAGAATGGAGTCAAGCAAACCTAATGGGTCATGTTCAACATGTGTTATATGAAGATTCACATGGTAATGTGCTATAAATTATTTTAATGTAGTTTATGTATTAATGTACTTTGAAAATATTAGTAAATCTGAATTTGTATTGACAACTTAGGTTCATATTCATGTATGTTTTGTATGTATTTTAGTCATTTTTAAGTTTGAAATATATATGGTTACAGATATATGTAATATATAATAAAGATATAAATAATACTAAATGTGTGCTTGTCAGGTAGGATAGAAATGAGTGTTATCAACTGCCATTTTTTAATTTTCATGTCTACATATGTAGACACACAAATACACTCACTGGCTTCTTTATTAGGTACACCTGTGCATTCTAATGCAATCCAATACAACAACTCTGCTATAGATTCTACATGTATGAAGTCTTTGTTAACATTGTTAGAAAGGTGATAATTCTGTTTTATGTCATGGTGCTGTATTAGGGTGCATTATATTGAATGGTGTTCCTGATATTTTGTCCACTCCATTAACATACATGAGGGGGGCAAAATATTAGGAACACCAGTCAATATAATGCAATCCAGTACACCACCACCATTTAGTACAACCTCAGTAATACACATTAAGTAGAATTATTATCACTTTTGTGACAATGTTAACAAAAACTGAAAATGTATAAACTTCAAAAAAGTAGAATTTACAGCAGAGCTGTTGAATTGGATTGAATTATATTGCACAGGAGTACCTAATAAAGTGGGCGGTGACTGTATACAGGTACACGTACACACACACACACACACACACACACACATAGATACAGATATAGATACACAGGCTACAACAAGTCTCTGTTATTTATTATATCTCTCATCATTTCTTGTTCAGCAGAGTGGTTACAATGTCTGTGCTTCAAATCCAAGTTAGTCCATTTAGTTTTGTTCATTTCAGGTTTCAGTGCATAACCCAAAGTATAAGTAAAAGTATCAGACATCATATTTGTCCATCAGTTTCCTATTTGTAGGAAAATAAATTGAAATATTTCTTGAAAAATGAGATTATTCTTGGTTCGTCCAGCATAATCATCTTCAATGAATCTTTTGCACATTGCATATTTGCACTTGTTTGTTAGTTTAAGTGGATATCACTTCTGAGTAAAAGTACTTTATATCAATTGTCATGTCAGCGTTAGGTTAGATATTAGTGTACAAATTTGGAATAAAAGTATAGAATCATATAAATAAAATATATTAAAATAATATCTCATATTTTTCCAGCATGTGGCTTTCATTTTCATGATTTTTTCTGAAAGAAAAAGCCTTCTCACTTTGGCCCACTGAACCTTGCTGATCGGTCAGGACATCATGTTCTTCTTGGACAGGAAGAGCAGAGGATGGAAACAGAGGATAAAGAACTCATGTCCTCAAAACTCCTCGGATCCATTCCACCACCATTTTGGCGACTTGTCTCCCTGCATCCAGGACAAAGGCGTGGCGGAACCCGTTTTCACACAATCTGAAATCTCCTCTTGGGAAGTCCTGTTTGATTTCATGATAATACTGTACAGGACACCAGTGGTCTGTAGCTCCATAATAAAATATAAGCTGAAATGTTAAACAGACACACTGATTACTGAAACATTCACTGGTGTTGATTTCAATGGTTATACTCCATGGAAAATAACAGCTGATAAGAATATTTACAAGTGAACCCTAATCTGATAATTCAAGTAAAATATTTTTAAATATCATGTCATATGTTATTAAATATTGAGTAGTAGCTCCTGAGATGACACTGGTAGGTTTACTTACCTTTTCAAGGTTTTTCTTGATGGTTATGTTGTCTCTTTCCAGAACTTTCCTCATTTCCTGACCCCCCATGTACATAGCATTGGCTGCAAATAGAAACAAAATCACACTGGTCAGCGCTTTGTTTCACATTTTCTAGAAATATTAAAATATACAATACTTTATGTTTTTATAAAGGAAATTCATATTTGAAACAAAAAACTTGGAATGTTGTTTTTATTGGTTTAGAAGCTGCATAGGCATAATGTCTGAGTTACAGCCTATGCTGCACATGTTTTGTAAAAAGGCAATTTATCTTAAGTAACAATAATAATAATAATATTTCATAATAGCCTTTAATTACATGGCACTTTTCTTAACAATGTTACAAAGGGCTTTACAGAAAGAAAAAAACAAGCAAAGCAGATAAAAATAAGGGAACAGGGAGCACAGAGTAAAAGTACATAATGTATAAAACAATAATAATTAAATAATAATTAAAAAAATAAAAAACATGGAGGGGCATGTCACTGTCTGTGTTTCATGACAGCAGCTGGCAAGCTACTGGTGTTACAGTACAGAACAGATATAAAGTAAACACACTGCTGTGGCTACAAGTCATGGACAGACAATGTGTTGTTAGCAGTGGTATTAAAGAGTAAGAACCAAATCAGCATCTAGCTGACATTTACAGAATGTTTAATATGCTACAACTGAGCCGCTAATTATTTAACTAGCCTGCTACTGGTATTAGTGGTCCACTTTTCAAGATGTGTGTTCATATTTTAAGTTAGATAAGGAGAGCAGGAAAGCTAATGTGGGTTGTTTGGAGTTTGAGGTTCTTGTGTATCAGGATGCTATCAGGCTCAATGTGACAGGTTTTTTTTTGCGTAGCATAGAACACCACGTTACTGTTTTATGTTCAGATTGGCTGTACGGAAATATGTTTTTTTCCTCAAAGAAGAACACAGAACTTGTGATATACAAAGCAGATACTGTATGTATGTTGTAGCAGACAAATAGGCTATTTACTTTCAATTAATAAACTCATTATTAGCTCTGAATCTGAACACATTCTCAAAAAAGGTGAACATTAAGCATCACAGTAGTAAAGACCAACCTGCACTGTCTCCACTGAGTAAGCTTACAGTAGGCTGCACTACAGTGTGGTCCAGAGAGGGAATGCCACCAAACACCAGTTTAATCAAGCTGCTTTTGAATCCCTCTGGCAGCAGAGAGAGCAGGAAGAGGGGCAGGTAGGCCACATAACGCATGTGACACAGCACAGGGGTCATGACTTTGCCCTGTGGAGTCTGGGCCATGCGCTCAATGGTGGGGAACAACATAACAGCCTTTAAAACCTGTCCAAAAAAAAAAACACAAAGAGGTTACAAAGCACATTCTCAGCATGTCGTGGGTTAACAGAGGTCATAAAAAAAAACTCATTAGAGAGTAGACGCATCACAGGAGGTGAAGGATTCACTATGAGATAAGAACTTGTAAATAGTGGAAATCCCCCAAATATAAAAAGGGAATTTTTCATGTAACTTAATCTACTTTTTTTTTTGCATGACGGCCAGACAGAAGGGGACGTTTTTACAGTGTAAGGTGTGAACAGCAGGGTGAGTCGGTGTAATAGAAACAAAATAGTAATAAAGGAAAGAAACCACGAAATCATAAAACTTGAGATTTGGACCAGTGTTAGCCTAACCCTAACTCTGATGAATGCTGTCCCCCCTCAAAAACACTGAGCATTTCCCCGAAAAAGGAAATCCTGGATCGTGACTTGCCTTGAGTTCAGGGTCTCTCTTCATCATGTCCAAAATAATGTAGCAGCCGATGGAGTGTCCCACCAGCACCAGGTTTGTGTCTCTAGGAACATGTTCCCTGAGGAATGCCAGCTTGTGTTCAATTTGCCCGTTCAAACCAAACACGTCCCTGTCTGTAGCCGAGGAAGCATCTGAACAATATAATTTTTAAAAATGTACATTAGTGGTGTCAGTTGTATGTTTGGACCTACCATAGTAAAATGTTTTGAATGACGTGTTCTGGTCTGTTGTATTGGAAGGCAAGCTGTTCTCCAGTTTATATCATTATTAAACTAAAGTGTACAGATATGATAATAAGCTGTACCTTCCACCATGTCCATGGAGTCTGGGGGTGAACAGTGACCCGCGTGGCTTACGGCCCAAACAGGGTAACGGTAGCCAAACATACTATGAAGTGTTTGCATGAAGGTTCTGTAGAAGCCCACTACACCTGGGTTACCTGTGTGAAAGAGAAAAACACGAGTTAAGAAAGATATTGTATTTCACCACAAAGCCAAAGGTAAGGACACTGCTCCAAAACCTAAATTCTTCCAAATAACTTCTGCATGCAAGCTTGTTTCTCCAGTTTTCAGGCTTTTTCAAAAATAGTGACATCCCACATTAACTGCAGTTGAAAGGAGTGGGTGATAAGATAAGATAAGATTCCTTTATTAGTCCCACAGTGGGGAAATTTACATTATTGCAGCAGCAAGTGGATAGCAGAAATAGAAAAAGCATCAATAAGAAGAATAAAGAACAATAAATCATAAGTACACAAGCATGGTGTTGTCAGAATAATAATATACCTGAGTTTGATATTGATATTGCACAGATTTTAAAGTGAAAAAGAAATCAATCTATCAATGACGGTGTACTGAAACTGGCATTTTTTTCCTTAAAAATTGGCTGAAAACAATGACTCACTTATTGAAACGATTGATGGTTCATGTTCTATTGATCGACTAATCAAGCTATCATTGTAATTTATGCTGCCAATTAATCATCATTAATCTCCAGTGTATTGAACTCAATCTGCAAAGCCATACTAAAGTAATGGCACCATGATTTGAAGTGCAATGTGGAGTAGAGAAGTCATGTATAGGACTGCCTGTTATTTGACTTTATATCAAGGTTCTATCACTGATGAAAACAGATGAAAGCTTTTATTTTTTTAATGCACCTGAACACAACTAAGCTGTTTTTGCTGTGATATGTCCCATCTCATGTTATACACCTGCATGGATTTAGAAAGAACAGTGTTGCGTACTTTCAGAAAGTCTAAGCAAATACAATCTACACTACACTATGACCACGTGAGACTATATACAGTAATGGTTTCTTGGGTCTCACTCATCTCACTCAACTTTTTGTCCTTTCTCCATTTGCAGCATAAGAGCACAAATCTGTCAATGACTGTGAACTAACAAGCAATCTACACATATGTAACCTTCATCTCTCACATAATGGATAAATGACCATTAACAAAAACTGGCCATGAAGAGGGAAGTTATATGGTAATTAATACCGAACATCAGTCCAACTCACCAGGAATGATGAGAAAAAGCACTTTATGTCCAGAGTGTAACTGACAGGAACCAAATTTAAGAACCTCTGTGATGGCTCCACAACAGTAGATGAAGTCAGTTTGTGGTTTATCCCTGCAGTCTGTCCCCATGTTCTCCATCTCAACAGCTCTAAAGAGGGGAAATCAAAAGGAAATTATCATTTGATTTGTAAAAGTCAGTTTTATGCACACTGAAATAATGATTATTACAGCTGGCTAAAATAGCTGGTATGTTACAGTGTGCCAGCAGGGTCCAAAGGTGATGCACTTCATCCACGTCAAAGGCTAAACACTGAACTGTGCATGTGGTGTGTTTGTGCTGTCATATTCTATGAAGAGCCCCACACATTTAAACCATTTAAACCACTTCAAATTTTCACCAGTATAGCCTGTAAGCTACAGCTTTAAAATGACAGAGACAACACAGAGAGGAGGCTAACACATAGCTTACTATGGTCAGGTCAATTAAAGTAATTAAAACAATTAATGTTAATTTCTTGTCGCCGAACTGAAGAATTCAAGCTAAATAATATAATTTATTTGTATTGGACTCTAATTTGGGGGTATGCATCTCAGTCGATATGATTCTACTTAAAATGAATATATTGTAAACGGAGTTTGGTATTAGAGGAGTATTTAAAGGGAATCGTTTAGATTCATTAAAACACAAGATACTGAATAATGTCAACTTAAATGGTAGCAGCAGGATTATCCACTGTATCTACCAAGCATCGTATGAAACAAATATGTGTTTTTACCTCTTAGAAAGATTTAAAAAGTGAATACGACGTCTTCTCCATCTGTAGCGTCTGTTCGCTCAGAGCGAGGACTTCCTGATCACTTAGTGCTGGATTGTGATTGGTGCGACGAGATGACGCCTCAGAGCCGCAGTGCTGCCCTCTATCACTGTGGAGTGTGGATAGACCTTTCTTATATACAGTCTATATATATACATATATATATATATGTATATATATAGACACAAGTGAAGGGAAGCTGATGGAAGAATAAATAATAAAAGGACATATAGTAGAAGTTACGCTCTGCTCCCTTGCTCTGGTTGGCTGAGTCCCCCTTATGGAATACATAAAAAAACAACCTTGTATTGCTTTAATTAATAATGGAACATGTTAAAATAGTTTTAATGTGTTTTTATTACTTAAAATTGCTCAAATTATTGTAATATTTGAAAATTTAAAAAAACCTTGAATGGGGAGTAGTTTTAAATTGTTGCTATATGGCAACAATGCGCAATCGTGGAACATACCATAAAACACCCTTTTATTTAAAGTAAGACTAAACAAGTTCACCTTATACTTAGTGAAATGTATAACCAACCATTGTTATTTTGAATGTATATTAGGTCTAATAATAACACTGCTATAGTTACATACACCTGTAATAAGACACTGGGACATCATTGTCTTGATCAAAAACTTTGTTGAATCATTCCCATTCAGTCATTCATTTCATTTTGCCAATATCAGCAAGTGTTTGAAACAATTTCTAACAAATTCACATTGTATTATACATTCTGACTTAAAAAGCATGTCCCTGAACACAAGATTTGATCCTGGTCCTTTATGTGTCATTATCAGGCTTCTGCAGAGCTTGATGACAACCTCAAACATGCAAGCCAAGGTTGCCCCACAAGAAGTGATGTAGTATTCCTTCATAGTAATATAAGTAATAGGTCTAAAATGCAATGGAATATAGTAATAGGTGTGTTACTTATTTTGCTGCTGACTTAGTATAATATAATGGAGGATCAGGTCCACATGCATTGTTATAAAGTGCTTGTTCCAATATGCAACATTCAAACCAAATTGGTGGCTAAAAGGTATTGTTGTCCATATACAATATTCACTATGTCAGTGTTCTGATATCAGCTCTGGTAATAGAGCTTTGGGAGCTTTAAATGAATTAGAAAAAAACAGTAATGTGTTTGATTCCCCAAAACAAGACATTTTTAAAATTATATTTTGCATTCCATACAAATCATGTTTTCTCTATCCAAATGTACCCCTTAGTAACATCTGAAAATAACTTTAGATTTTTTTTTTTTTAAAACACCTCTTCCCTGGAGGAGGATGACAGCAGATCTACAGCAGGTGACCTGGACGTGAGTCTCATATGAGTTACTTGATTGACCTTTTGCAAAATAACTGCACTGTTCCTGTGAAGCAGAGACCGGTTTCTGTTTTGAAGTGAAGAGTGAAAGTCAGAGCAGATGGTGAACTTCTACAGGTGCAAAAAGGCAGTGACAAAGGCAGGATCTTCAACAGGGATTAGAGAGAGAAAAAAACATGACATTTTGACTAATAGGATATAGTCAGAAGGTGTTGATAACCGCTATATGCCAGTGTCTGTGGACTTTTAACTCACAATAAAGGTCACTGGAGCATTGGAAGAATGTTTTCTGTATACATTCTTTGTAATTATTGCAAGCATGGAATGTGTGCAGTTAAAGTGAAGGAAAGTTAGACTCAAGTGATTATTTTCAGAGCATTTAGGTTACTTTGCAAAAGAGGTGATGAATATCAGCAAAATGATTGCCAGTAGTTTTTGCCACTATTACCCATAAGAAACACATCCTCACATCTACCAACAAACCCAACACACACGCACACACACAAACATATACAAACACACACACACACACACACACACACACACACACACACACACACACACACCTGTTGAGTGGCGAAAGAGAGAGAGGGAGAGAGAGAGAGAGAGAGAGAGAGAGAGAGAGAGAGAGAGAAAGAGAGAGAGAGAGAGAGAGAGACCCAAACACAAAGATTAAACCCAAACGTCTTTTCTCTTTTATTGTGCTCTTTATTTGCTAAATTTGTATGATTATTTAAATATTTGCTTTTTAAAAAAGATATCATTACTACTAGACAGCAGGTCGAGCTAGTCACTTGAAAATAGCAGTATTGATAAACCTTTTATTTCTTCCAATATAAGTGCAAGTGGAGACTAAAAACATGTATCCACTGGTATTAGACTGGGACAGTGTTTGTCTATGTGAGGTGTACACATATTGTACAATGACTATTGTTCTGTCTGGGCTTAGTCATGACAGCCTCTGATTACTGTCCACACCTGATAGGGATAAAAAGGATATTCCTGAAATTTTGCTCATAAAAATATGGGGCTTATTTTAAAATGACTCATGATTATGTGGTATCACCACATGGAACAAAGAGAACTTAATAATACCCTTTTGTAGACACCTATAATTTCCCCTGTCACTCTTAAAACAAGCATACTGTCTTCATACTGAAAACATTGCTATGATGTAATACTGCTATCTTTGATGAACAACATAGTGGTTGCGAGGAACACGTTTAAACCATATCATAGGGATCATTTTACCATGACTTTCCAAACACATTTATGAAGGTGACCAGTGAGTGAATTAAGATACATATCATTTCCTGTATTATACAGTGTTGTGCAGATACAATATCACTATTCCATCACAGGAGTTCAGAAAAAGGTCAGTTTTTTCCAAAATGTGTTTTTACAGAATCAAAAATGACTCAGGGGTTTTCAGTTTTTGCAATTTACATTTACTATCATTTGAAAAAGAAGATGTTGTGCTATACTTTACACACAACTCTGGATGAATCTAGAGGACATATTGCCACATACAGTAAAGTCAGTTTCCCATATAAGTAGTATTTCATCATGTTATGAATTTATATTGTTCACATGCAGCAGACAGTAGTGTTAATGAATGTAATGTATAGCATTTCTCTGCTGGAATAAGACATGGCCCCAGGTTTGCTGTGTAGTAATATATACAAAGGATTTACGATATTACATCATTAAGATATATAATAATTGGGTCTTTTATTAAATAAGGAAATGTTGAAACAGTATGACAAACACAGACATTTGTATTTGTTATTGTTTATTTTAACACCAAACAGTAATTTACATATGATACTTCTATACATCATAATTGTAAAAATTGTCAAATTTAAAGAAAATCTCACATAAGAATAACTTGTAATAATTAATTTCAGGTAATCATGTAACAAAAAGTTATTTTTTCACACAGACCTAAAAATTAGGTCATTCATAATGAAACCACGTTTATCAAGTGCGGCATTTTCACTGCCTGGATTGCGTTGGCCATTCACTGAAAGATTTCCAAGAGAAGGGTAAAGGAATTTCAATGTCCAATTTTTTATTGGTTGCTTTTATGTATGGGGCTGTGCTCTGAGATGCCTGCCTCATTAGATCTATGAACTCATTAAGGCCTCCATAGAAATGTGATTGCAAAATATCAATTAACTCCTTGATATCATCATTCACACGCTTCATATTTATAGAATTATAAGCCTCTTGAACTTTCAGTTTGATAAAGTCCTTATATTCAGCCACACTTCTACTTGCCTCCATAATATATTGTTTTGTAGACTGCACAATCTTTGCATGGGTGGCATCAACTTGAGAAGCAATTTGCACATTTTCATCTTTTAGGTTGGTGATGAAATCTTTGATTTTTTCGTCCGTCACCTGGGAGAGGTCGTTAAAAGTCTTGTTAAGCAAATCAGACCACCTGTGCACTGAATCTCTTAGCTGATCGTATACAGATCCCAGTTTTTCCAGGATCTCATTTCCATTCACAACAGCATTGGTTCCAGGGATAGTGAACTCAATTTCCCTGATGTATCTAGAAATCTTCTCCATAAGGCTGGCAAACTTTTGGATTGCCCTGTCAGTGGCTCTTGATACTGAACGACGAGTTTGCTGGAACATCTCCGGGACCGAGAGCTTCTCTCCAGATCCGGGCATTGTCAATTTAACACTGCTCAAGAACTTTGTGACTGCCTCTAGCAAGACAGAAATCTTGTCTTCACTACGTTTCAAGACTTGTCTAGCGTCACGAGCCAAGCTGTCTATAACGTCCTGCACTCTCATAGACATCAAGCTGTCAGAAGCCCTCATGTACATGTCTTTTCCTTGATCACTGAGGTGTTCAACTGAATTCTGTAGTGAGTTGAAAGACAAAGGAACTTCATGATAGGCTCTCTCTATGGCATTGGAGACTGTGCTTTTCAGCTTCATGCTGCCACGGTTGAGATCAAAGCCAAAGTGTGCAGTGTGATACTTGTTTATGAACTTATGCACAGAGTCTGTCATAGCAGGAATTCTGTCTTTGGTTCCCTCAATCACATCATGGAGGACCTCCAAATTCCAGGAGGTTTGTAGGTTCAACTTAGAGTTTCTCAGTGTGGCTTTGGTAGTTAAAATGTCAGTATCCTTGTCAGGGGTAGACTGAAGTTGAGGGAAGAACAAAAGAGAATACCAGTTAAAATAGTGTGAGGTTGCATCTGTAGATTTTAAAATTGGTCACTGTTGACAGCAATAAGCAAATAGAAGAACTCAAAGAGTGTCTTACCAAATAACGACTGAACAATTTTCCATACAGCTGTGATGGAGACCTCCGCTGAAAATTCAATCCAAGGAAACCAGAAGATGGTGAAGACATAGATGCAGTGATGCCATCTTTGCGTGAAGCAAAGCGGAAGCTCACATCAACAAATGTTGGGCTGGTGATGTCAACATTAAGAGTATGAAGAGATGCCCTGTAAAAAAAGGAACAGTTGTAGGTATTTAGAGAGGTATTTAGTATTTAGTGTAATCTTTGGTCCGCCTCTATGAGCAAGAACTCTTTTGAAAACTGCTGAAATATGCAGAAAATCAGCCTTGAGTATTAAAAACTTACATTACATTAGCCATGGGGGTTTGACGTTTAATCCTGAGAAAAGAAAAGCCAAATTCATAATGAGAAATACATAAAGATTTAAAGATCTTAATCAAACATGGGGCAGCATTCTGCAGAGTATCTTGAACTGAACAGAACAGTGCTAACCATACTCTTACTCATACTCATACTTAAGATATAGAGTCTTGTTCATTTCTTCCTCAGATCTCCTCAAAGAGCTCTCCAATCCTGGTGTCTTACTAACTAATTAGTAAGCCTAATGTATGCATGTGCTTTATTAAAAAATTACATGCTGTCAATACATCACTTTAAACATGCCAGAAACAGATATTTAGAACATGCCCATTTCGAAACTGAGATAAGATGAAGAAAATAAATCTAGACTTGCAATCTAATTATTAAAGAAGTACAAAGTATTTGTTATACACTCACCTCAGATTTTGTGCAAAAACATGTTGCCAGTAAACATTTACATCACTGTGAATTAATTTGCACTTCCCATTTAGACTGATGGCTCCATCAATAAATTCAAGGGTTGTGCTACCTGAAGGGACATATGTAGATATACATATATAGTAGTTCACACAAAATGTTCTTATCATATAAGTTAAAGAATAAGTTCTACACTGTGAGAGTGCCTTACCAGTAAGATCATATTCCAAGAAGATCATGGTAGAAGTACAGATGGAATTCAACGAAGTCAGGAGGCTGGAGTCCTTCTTTTCCATGCTTGCAGTTGTTGACACATTATAAATTGGGGAGGAAACCTTTAGAGTGGCACTGAGGGAGCCAAAGGCTGGGATAAAGACACTTGCAGGCAGGTGGAGAGCAATTTCAGGGATTTCAATTTTTTGCTCCGGAATTACTATGGTTGGAAGTTCAAAGTTTGAAATCTGACTCACGATGTCATTCAGGCTGATGGTGTGTATTCCAATGTCAAAGGATTTCGGTAGGGTGAAAGGTGATACTGTGATTTCATATTCTGGCATCTTAAATGAAAGGAATGACATTTTTCCCTGTAGATATTCTGTGTTAATATTGTAACTGGGCACTGACATTTTTGGCAAGCCAGGCAGGGTGATGTCAAAGGCTGTGGTGGCGATCACCTTAGGGATGATAAGGTTCTTGGGATCAATTGCAAATGGTTCCACATGCAAAGTGGTAAATGGCACATCAAAGGCTGCAACTGAGATTACAGGGGGAAGGGTGAGATGATCAGGGACAATGGGATTTTCCAATCGCATGTCTATGTTCCTAATGGAGCGTGGAATTTCTTTTATCCAAGAAGGTACAGCAATGTTAATTTGAGGGAATCTAAAAGTGACAACATCTTCAAATAGTTTATATGGTATAGCATACTCTTGGCCCTCCATGTTCTTTGTATATACAACACTAGAAGAGATGTTGAGAAATTGCAAATTGTCCATATTTGTAACCTGATCAAATTTGAGCACATCCCAGAGGGTCTTCTGATATACTGGAAGCTTAATTGACTTCAAGAATGCTAGGTGGCCTTCCACTGATCCAGTCAAGTCCATGCGTATCTCAGACTCATCATTGCACACAAGTAAATCACAAGCATGGATGAAAGATGCCAACTGTTCCTTACCACTCCAGGCGAAAGACTGTTTTTCTGAGCTGATGGCAATGTTGATGCTCTGAAGGAGTTCAGCATGACCCAAACTACTTGGCTGAGTTACATAAATGTTCATTGTAGTTTTCAAAGTTGTTAAAGGAACAAAATCTAGTTCTCCTTTAAGATTGTGTTCTCCTTTTGTGTTGAAAGATGCAAAATCAACATTGTTACGGTTTGTGAATTCGATTGTTGCAAATACACGACGCAAGGACACCTCAAGAGCAAAGTTCTCATGTATGTCAAACTGGATGATATTATTATTAGAGCTTCGTTTTTGTTTCTCCAGTTTGTCAATGTTTGACTTTAAGCCAGTTGTGACAGTTGAACGCAAGCCATTGGCACTGAGGTAGAAATTTGCTTCATTTTTTAAATCTCCAGCAAAGTTATAACTGTCCATTATAGTAATGTCTGACTTCCCCTCGCAAGAGGTCTCCAGCGACACATAGGCAGAAAGTGCTTCCACAGCAAAGTTCATATCAAGATTTCCCTTGCCTACAGTCTCAATCACAGGGATGTTGAGCATGTATTTAATTTTGTTCTTGGAGGCAATATTTGGTTTGGTCTTTGTATTTCCAGTGAGCTCCTGATTCAGTTCTAGATTGAGGAAAGGTAAACTAATTTTTGCAGTATTACCTACAGAAGCTTCCATGCTCCTTTTGGTGAGACTAACAGCACAGTCGTGATTTGCCTCCACATTTTTATGCTCCAGGGATACCGTAGTGGCCAGTTTTATTCCCCTCTTCCTTGTCAAACTGGTAGTACCATCCATTTTTCCATTAAAAATATCAAACACAGACATTGAGGAAGCGCTGAACCTAGCAGTAATATCAGCCTGGTTGTACAGGCCAGCATTAGCACTCAGGGTAATCACAGTCGATTTAAAGGAGAAGTCACAAGTTAAGTTACCCATGGCTGGAATCACAATTTTGTTCTGAATGGCTGGTAGTGTGAAAGTGGGCAGCTTCATTTCACTTAAAGATTCTGGAACATGGATGACAGGTAACTCCAAAGATGGTAGCACAAGTGTGTACGATGGCACAGAGAAACCTAGTGCCGGAATTTTGAAGCTTGGTGTACTGAGCTCCTTGGGGACAATGTAGCTAAAAGCAGGCATCTCAGCCTTGAAAGCAGAAACCTCAATATTCAGTATTGGTATTTGATAACCAGGGACAGTGAAGATTCTAGGCGGCAGGCTAGACGTGTCAATTTTGTGTTTGATATACCGTGACTTTGCCTGGTTGTATGAATCTTTTAGAAGTACAACTACTGCGTCTCTAAATTGTTCAAATTGAACCTGGACAATTTTGGCATTGTCACTGATTGCATTATAGATTGGTTCAAGGTATAATTCAAAGCTGTGCATTTCAGGGTTTTTGTAGTAATTAAGCTTTAGGTTCATGTCAAATGACTGTTGAGGAGAGGTAAGCAACGTACTCAATCCAGCATGATCCCACAGAGAAAAGTCTCTGACCTCAGGGGTTTTGATTTCTAGATACGGCACAGTCATTTCAGGCATAGAGAGAGGAACAGTCAAAAAGTCTAAATTAGCCTCTCCATTAGCTACTGAGTGGAAGAAAATGTCCATTTCATTATTTTCTGCTGTGAAGTTGTGATTGTACTTGTATTGATTGAATCTTGCCAAAGCAAACCAACAAGCCCGCTGCTTCTCAGAGTTGAGTATGACACCATAGTCATGTTGGAGATCCACCTTACCAGTAAGCTTCAGTGGGAAGAATAACTTTAAGTTTACTTTATTCTTAACATCAAGCACAATCTCAAATGGACGGGCCATAAACTCCAGCGAGTGTGACATGGATCCAGTTGTACTTCCAGTGAGTTCAGCATCATGAGAGGCTGTCAGTGCAATTTCTAAGTCCCCAATATTAGCTCGTCCACTTAAAACTGTGACACTCTTCTCAACAAATGGAACTTCAGTTTCACATCTTGCTTCAACAGTGACACGGCTTAGACTCACTGATTCAGCAGTTAGTGATTGCTTTGATGTCAAGGCCTTACAGTCTGTTTCCCCTACAAGAGTTAACTTGGCAGTGCTAAAATTGATGTTGAATTCTACATTGCTTTTGTGTGTGCCTTCATCAGAGTAGTCTTGAATAGACCACTTTCCATTACCAGTAGTTTCACCTGTCAAGGTAATTCTGTCAGATTGCGCTGTAGCTGCTATATTTTGTTTCATCGTTGCCTGACTTGAGGTTTCCATTGATGGGATGTCCAAGTTATGGTTGTAGTCTGTGTCCATGATTGCAGAAATTCCATTCTTCAGTGTAAGTGCCATGCTGTTGACCAAATCTGCTGTGTACATTTGAGTTGTGGCTTTTGCAGTAGTCTTCGCAGAGGTTTCAGCAGAAGAGCCAGCAAGTGTCAAGGATCCTTCATGATTAATTGAGAAGGCCATATGTGTAGCTTTCACAGTTTCTGTGAATAGCAACTTCTTCAGTCTGGGAGCCTCCAACTGAGCAGTTGCCTCAAAGGTGTATTCAAGGAGCTCAATAGGTGATTTGACATGAGAAGTAAGGGTGGCTCTAAACTGTGGGTTTTTCGGTGTGGAAGTTGAATTCTCAATCTTCCCTATAGTTACAAGAGTGAACTGTGCAGAGTTAACTCTAAATTCTCCATGAAGTTTTCCAAAGACTGGGACACAAATGTCGCTGGGAACCTCAGGCAATTTGATCTCTGGAATTGCAAGTACTGTGATTTCGAAGTCGTTCAAATTCAATGTGGGGATGTCAAAGGCAGGAAATTTGATTTCAGAAAGTGTTATTTCAGGAAAGGTGAAATCTGGAAGTTCAAATAGGTAAAGAACTTTCAGGTCCCCAAAGACTTCCTCGGGATCAGGCATTTGGATTTCAAATTTTCTCATGTCGTCTATAATTGCAATTATCTTTGCTTTGATCTCATCAAAATCTATTGTTAAGGCAGGGATTGTGTAGGAATTGAGGATGGCGAATTCAGGAATTGAAATTTTAGTTGGTATGCTGATCTCCTGCAATTTATTCAACTTGATTGTAAAGGTAGGAATGACAAGATCAGTAAGAGGGACTGTAAAAGTGGGAACTTTAATCTTAGCTCTTTTCAATGCATCCAGAACTCCATCTACAGCCTGCTTTATCTGGTTCAAAGTCTCGTTTTCCTTCACCACTCTACTGATCCCTTCTATTAGTTGGTTGAACTTTGCAGAGATGTAGGCAACCATATTACTGTAGGATTCACTTGCTCTTTGGAGGTAAATGTACATTTCTTCTCTGATATCCATATCAAGAATTCTTTGTCTCATGTCTTCAAGTATATCCTGCACTTTCAACTTGACATCATTGTAAAATGTAGTGTCAATCACATTTTTCAGTTTCTCTAGAGCATCAGCCACCTTTGTGTTTTTGAGTTTGTCCAAATAGTTGAAGGTGGCACTTTGGATCTCCCTGAAAAACTCCCTAATAGCCTCAAATTTTTGCACAATCTCATATGTTTTAATCTGTCCATTGATATAGTTTGTTAGTTGAGCAATTTTCTTGTTGGTATCTTCAACAAATGCACTATAGTCTAATTCCTTTAATGACCTAACCACTGAGGAAATGTATGCATTAAGTTCTTCAATGCTTTTCTTAAAGTCAATTGCTCTGAGCCGATTTGTCACACTATGCAAAAATTGCATTATTTTATCAAGAACAATTTCAAATTTAATCGCTTTCAGAGCATCTACCATTGACTGCACAGTCTTTTCAATTTTAAATCCCTTGATGAGAACTACTACGTCATCCATTAATTCTTTGAACTTATCATCAATATCATAATACAAAAGCCAATCCCTAATATAGGAATACACTGCATTGAGTTTGTTGGGGACTTCATATTCATCAATCCAGTTGACAATAACATCAGTCATAGATTCAATCACTTTTTGAATCTCTGAAGAAGGGATTTGATATGAAAGCTGCTCAACATAATTGGCCACATCAATTGAGAGAAGGTAATCTTTCACATTTTGGAGGGACATTTTGATGTCAAAGTTCTCAATAGCCTGTTTCATTTCAGACAATATTTCTTTGATTTTCTCCAAGATTCCATATCTAGAATCAAGTTCTCGCAGCCATGCAGCACTGCTTTCTGTGAGCTTTTGTAAATCAATCTGGCTGATGATATCCTGGATGGCATCAAGTGCTTTAAGAAGTGATGATTTGATTTCATTAAATGCACTGAGTTGATTTCCAATTTGGGAAAGTATATTGGTTATCTTATCAGCAAGGCGTCCTGTCTGGGCATAGTCTTTGACTTCAAGAATGAGGTCTCTAATTTTGGTGGCAATGTCCATCACTGTACTTTCCAAGTTCTTTTTCAAGTTGTTCACCGCAATCTCCAAGTCATCTAGTGTTATAGCAAACTCTTCCATCAAATAATCAAGTTTTGCTTTTACTTGACTCACTTTGTTCTCCAAGTCAATTTTTTGCCTGAAATCCCTCACTTGCATTGGTAGCTGATCTAACTTCGCTCTGAAGTCGGTGATTAGCTGAGTAATATCTAGATTGTCAATGGACTGTTGCAGTGATTCTAAGGCTTGAACAAGTATATCCTTGAGCTGTTGAAAGGCAGCAGGAAAGCTCTCGATGAATGGAATATTAATGATATGACACTCACTGTTCTTGTCATACTTGAGGAAACCAACCATACTGAACTCTTGTGTTTCTGGTATTGATCTCTTGTCTCTGCTCATCTTGCTGAAAACGTCTGTCAACATTACTCCTGAATATTCAAATCCAGTCTTCTGAGGATTATTGTAAGTACTGATATCTTGGTTGTAAGCATGGTCGTTCATCTTAGATTTTAGCTTCCAGGTCAGAGATTGTTCATTTGGTATCAGGAGAGCATCAAATTTGTTTTCCAAATGAATGGATGATTCCCCACTTGGAAGCATATGTGTGGTTGCCACACGGCTGTCATGTGAGTATGCAAGAGCTAAGGGCTCAGCTTTAACCAGAAACTTACTGTACAGCTGTCCAGTGTGCTTCCCACTTAGACTAATTTCTCCATCACTGTTGACAAGGGCATCAACAGTGAGGCTGAATGGCAATGCCATGGTACGTATGGTGCTGTCAAAACGTAGAGGCTCAGAATTTATTCGTGCTTCACATTTTGACTTGGAGGAAAGGCCAGCAAACTCAATTTCACAGTTGTGACTCAGCTGTGCATCCATTACATTTCCAGAAGTGCTGCATTTCACTGTACCAGCCATATCATTGTAGCTAATTTCATATGTATGTTTAATGTCATGTTCTTGCCCATAAGCTCCCTTCATACTTCCACTCAGGTCCACCTTAATTGGCTCAAGCTTTGTGTGACCTTCATTGTTAAAACTGACATCATAAAAATTGAGGTCATTTGTCATATCTAATGACATAACAAATGGCTTCATATCAACCTTGGCGTCATGTTTATATTGAATATCTTCACAGATGAAGTTGTCAGTTTTGGAGCGAAGGTTTAGGGTCCACAGAGTTAGGGTCAGTGTGTGGCTATTTTCTGTTTTCATCTGGTTCAATGTTCCCATGTTATTGCTAGTAAAGGTCAAAGCCCTTTTGTTCAGTACAAAATTCATATTGTTCCTTGTGGTTGCATCATGTGCACTGCCCTTAAAGACACCTTTTAAAGAGGCTTCCTCAGCTGTGATTTTACCGTCGATGTTCAGCTCTCCTCTAATTTCGTCAGCCATTGCTTTGGTCTTGGAGGATAGGGATGCTCCATTTTTGTCTATGGCACCATTGTAAATATTCTCAAATGTCACAGGGCTGCACTGAATGCTATTAGTCCCGCTAGTAGTCAGACCATTTCTGCCAACCATAATAGATGCTTTGTGTAATCCACGACCTGCGTCAAAGGTGAGGGAACCCTCTGAGTTTAACTCAAGTCCATTTGAATCCAGGGAGCCTGTTACAAGTGAGTATGCCCTATTCGTGTCATCATCTGCCTGTGACTCAATCCTGAGGATGGCCATATGGCTGGACACACCAAGTTCAACTTTGTTATTGAGTGATTTACCCATGGCTGTGGCAGCAGCATTGCACTTTAGGGTCAGTTGTGCATCTTTATACTTAAGCTCTGCTACATGCCTAAGGATGTCATTCTGAACATTTGTTTTGGAAACAATGTTCAACTCGGAGTTTGCGTAAACTCCATTAATCATGTTGTTAGCTTGGATGAATGGTGAGTTGAAGCGCAGGGTGGACTCTCCTCTTCCTTCTCTTTCAAATGGACGGACATTGTAGTTGTGGGTGTAGGAGGTATTAGTATACAATGAACCTATTGTAAGTGTTCCATCCAAGGTGCCGTCACCTGTAACTTCACTTGAATCTACGGTGGAAGTTGACTGTGCAGAGTAGTAGAGGGAGGCTTGGAGGCCTAGTGGACTGTAGGCTTCAATTTTGTAGTTGGCCATTGCATTGAGTTTGTTTGTCACCCGTAAGGTTTCTAAGACACTGAAGCTTGTCTCAATGAGGCTATGGCTGAAAGAATTATTCAGAAGGTACTTAAGATTATCATCAGCTCTTCCTGACACCATCCCAGTTCCTTTAAACAGACAGAAAGAAATGATAACAATTTCAATATATGTAAGACAGAGAGAGATGTAGCTGAAGCTCAATTTCACAGTAGACAAAAGTTTGATCTACTTGAAACAGATACACATTGAGTCTTTACAATCTTACCATTCACATCAGTGCTACAAAGTGAAAAAACATAGGCCAAAGCAATTCTTCAAAAACTGATAATAAAGGGTCTTGAATAAGAAGTTTACCTTCAAGTTTGTAGGACAGTAGGTTGATAGGTGATTGGGCCATGGCCCTGTACTGTGCAATGTAGCTGGGGACATCAACAGTGTTGTTGCCCCCAGAGATGGAACCTTCCCAGCTGTAGAGGTTGCTGTTGAGCTTGGTGGATGCTTCAGCGAGACCAAGAAGGGGTACCGTGAAATCCAAAGAAGGTGGTACAGTGAATGATGGTAGTGGATAGTTTTTGGCAGGGATATATAGGCCTATCGCGGGTAAATCGATGAGAGGAGTAGATAGAGTACTGGGGATGTTCAGTTCTTTTGACTTTTTGCCTCCCAGTGGCAGAGACAGTGAGATGGCCATCTTCTCCTTGTTGAACTGGTATCGGAACAAGCTGTCACTGTTGTAAAAATGGATAGTCAATATCATTCCACTTTCAAACTTTGCATCTAAAATTACATTTAAAAACTATGCTGCAAAGGAAACCAGAAGCTAGGACAACTGGTATAAAGGAAAGGTGGGTTAAGGTACATGTGAAATCTTATGTTATAAACCTCTATATTTAATACTTACGACTGCAGGAACAGTTTCTCAGGCAGGGATGGCAAAGTGAGATCTGAGAGGCTCCGCTTACTTCGCAGGTTTGCAAGACTTGGGACACTTGCTGTCAGTTTGTCCAGCCAAATATTACCTGCCTACAGAGTGATAAGCAGATTAATTCAATCTTACTTGAAAATAAAACTGAGTTTGAAACTGAAATCCCAAACTTCTTGGCACAGGTAATACATATCCTGTCATGTGTTAAGTTACCTCAATGCCTTTGGTGACTATGTGACGCAGTTTCATATCAGTCTTTGCCACTCTCTGGTCCAGGATGTCATCAATGAGTTGTTGTAGCTGCCTCTGGCGATCCTCTACATTAGGTATCAGTTTCTGAATCTCTGAATTCAGGTCTGATTTTAGTTCCACCTCAAGCTTGTCAGCATCTTTAAGAGAGAGTCCAAATGAACCCACAAATGTACAAATTAATGGCTGTTTTGAATCTATCTTCTACACTGAAGCCATAAAAGATGGATAATAGTTACCATATTTAAGGGAGGTTTTCTGTTCATAGGATGTCTCAGGGAGTTTGATGACTGTGTCTATGTCCATTAGTATATCCTCATCCTTCTTCAGGGTTGCAGTGACAGAGGCATCAGTTTTTAAAGAGGGAATGATCATCTGGAGTTGCAGCATGGCATCCTTCATCATTTGAAGTCTACATTTAAAAAATGTTTAAAATACTGTAACTGTTTGGATTGTGTCTCAGTTTCATTATGCTCCTCATTTAAAGGAATGTATCTGATCAACTCATTACCATTTAAAAATAAATAGTCTTAAGGAACCAGGCTGGACAACTAAAACCATTGCTTTATCTATCACTAGGACAAATTTAAGTCTTAATTAGTACCTTGTGCGTCCAACCAGAGTCAGCTGTGGTATGTTCTTGTTGGTGATATCAATGGTGATACCTCGCATCCTCATTCCTGTAGCATCATTTTTGTCAGTTACAGCCATCTTGATGCCAGCTTCCACATCATAGTCGGGAATGACAACCTCAGTGGTGAGAATATTCTTATTGGGATTGTATTTCAGAGATACTGTAGCCTCTGTTGAATCATCACCTAGTAAAATCAGAAATTAGACTAATTAGTCTCTGCTTTATGTAACAGTGGCAACTGATGACCTCTAGATCTATTAGCATGGGTGCCTTTACCAATGCCCTAAGTGATTTATACACAATAAATGCATATTTGGTCTACTTTAATCCTGCTACATGCAGGGAAAATTATGGACAGTCTTGTGGAACAATTATTCTGGACTCTTACACTTCAAGTACATGCCTACCCACCTTGGTGCAATATGTTTTTACATCTAATGTCAATGTTTCTTACATTTCTGTTCTATAATATCTGTGCATTGCAACTAGAGTATGGTTATGGTTAGGGAAAGATTGTGATTACAGTTAATGAAAAGGCAGAATTAAAATTACCTTACCAGCCAATTTGAATTTACATGCACACTAACACACACATAATATCGTATGACAGTACCTTCGGCCTTCAGGGTTAGCTTCAGAGATTCTGCTTTACGGCGACTGTCTTTGCCCTCTCGGAGAGTTTCAGTACTTATTGTGGCAGTGTACTCTGAAATTTCACCTGTGGGCTGGATTTCAACTGCAAACCTACAAAAACAAAACTTGTTTCATTAATTTGGGTTTATCTAGTCAACTAGCCACAGAGAGACTACTAAACCAAACATGATAACACACCACCAGGGGGTTTAAATTTGCTAAGGTGGCTTCCCCTTACGTGGTTTCTCCTGTCAGAGGGTAATAAGGAGCCTGGTCCATGGATGTCGCATTAGAGTAACGGACTATGGTGCAGAGTTTCAGACCATTAAATAGGGGCTGGCAGTCAGTTGAGTCAGTCCGGTCTTCCACAAGGGATGGCACTATCTTTGTTTGACCAGAGGAGACTGACAGCACCTTGTTACTATATTAAAGAAAAGAGAGCAGAGTTATGAAGTGATGAGAGTACAACATGACACAAGCAATATTGTATTCATGTCATATGTCATTTTGGAAAGAGATCTGTATCACATGAGACAGGTGCTACTAACCTAATACTGAACAACTGAGTGTTTGACTTAGGAGCTGGGATGGACAGTTTGATCTGGTTACTGTTGATGTTGACCTTAGCATTGAGGGAACTCTCGTGGTACATATTAGTGTGCATCTCAAGCCCAGCATCCACATAGTCTGGAATGTGAACACCCATTTGGGTAATGAATTCTAACCCAGCTGAAGGCATAAATGACAGGGTACCCTGCAGGGAGAGACAGCACAAAATAAAGCCTTAAACAGTCATTTGCATGGGCTAGAAACATGGGGCCCAAAATAACAGTAGCTATGACTTTATTCCATAACTTTAGTCTATATGCAAAATAAGATGACAAGGAGATTGCTTACCATGTTGGAAGTGAAAGTCATGCCTCCTTTGGCACCAGGGGCAAACACTCCAGCCAGTGAGAACTTCAGAGGGAAGCCAGAGGCAGTGGGTAGTGAAAAGGCATTCTCCATGAAGATGTAGTGGGCAAAGACATCATTGTCAGTGCTAGATATCAATGCAGAAAAGGCCTATTGGAAATAAACAAACATGTTATATGAATAGGTGAAGACAATGGAAGAGAAGAGAAGAGAAGATATTCCTTTATTGGTCCCACAGTTGGGAAATGTACATTATTGCAGCAGCAAGTGGATATCAAAATAGACAGAGCATCAATAGAAAGAATAAAGAGCAATACATATTAAATACACAAGCAAAAAAAAATAACATTTTGTACATGTATAAAATGAGGAAATGCAAATGACTCCAAAGTCTGGTCAAGAAGAGAATACAAAAGATGGTTGTGGGTCACAATCTATTCATGACCAGTTAATGGTAACTGCATGATTTTTAGCCAAGGTGCATGTCTCCAGTGATGCCATCTTCACATGCCATCATCAGTTCAAAATTTCAGTCTCTCTGGAGTGCCTTGGTAGTCCAGTTTGTCCAATATGAGTGACATTTGTATCAGTCGAATGTCAAATGTCAGCATGTTAACATGTATTGCACATTACAATTCACACATTATGTACATCATAATGTGTGAATTCTTACTGTGATTGTGTTAGCATGCTGACACTAGCATTCAGCTAAATGCATCCACACAGGCTTTTGACCAGTTGTCTTGTTTTTAAAAAATCTGTAATCTGAGATGTAATCTTTAGTCTTCACCACTAAATTGTAGCTGAGTCAGTTTTGAACTAACAAATGTTAATGTAACCATGCAGTTGTTACCCATGAAACCTCAATGCTTCTGAGTAAATACCCAAAGTGTAAATCATATGTGTTTGAGCTAGATTATCAGATACGTTTTTGAGTTTTTCTTTCATGCAGTGTTCTCGTTAGACAACCAAAGATCTGACCTTGCCAGGCAGAATCCTCATGAAAACATGGTAGTACATGAATAGAGTGCCAGCCATCTCTCTCATTTCGCTGGTTTTGATGTATCCTATCTCATTTCCCAGAAGCCGAAGATAGGCAGTAGCTTCAGGGTTAGGATGTAAACGAATGTTATTCACCAGCATCTGGACATAGACGTTGACATCTTTCATAAAATCATGGAAGGTCTGGAGAAATATTACAAATGTATGTATTAGTTCCTGGCCATGCACAAGGAATCAAGCTGTATTAGCAACTGGCAAAAACAATGTATCTAAGTACTTTAACAGCTGCTTTCATGTAAGCACAGTTTTACAAGTTGGAGAAGGTTTTATTTATATGGTGGCATTACAAGCACGTTATGTATTGAAATTTTCAAAAATCATATCACCTCTCTCTTCATTCTGTGTCTGTTGGGTGCGATTCTCTCCAAAATGTTTTTGAGTATCGGAGATTTTTCACCTGCCCAGTACATGGCTTTGGAGATGGGTTCGTCAAAGAAACCCCTCTCTCCAAAAAGAGCATCAATTGTTGGTTCAAATCCTGTCCCTTCAACACCAACCTTGAAGGGAGAAATTCTAGATGTTTTAACTATTTACAAGGCAAATTTGTGTGCCCTCACCACATGTAAAAAATAGGTTATTGAAAACCTACCTCAAAGATGTTATGGTTGTAGTCCAAAACTTTTAGAGTGGCCTCCAACATCACCTCTTTGGGTAAGGTGTTAGTGGCATCGAAGATGGCATTGCTCCGCACTGAACCCAAGGGAGTGTCTATCTTGTAGTTGCGTGACCTGCCACCGTAGACTGCGTCTGCGAATCCCTTAAATGCCATCTCGTTTTCAAAGCTTGTGTCAATATACTGGCTGAGTCTTTGGTAAGGAGAACAGAGAAGGTTTTAGTGAGATTACACAGTGCCAAAACAACAATTGTATTTTCCCTTTTAAAATTGAAAAGAGGTTGTAGGAAAAAAGGTTGTGAACTTTTTTCCATGCCGAGTAATGTTTGAGACACCATTGTCTTAACCCAATGTACACGCTTCTACTTTGGCTTTGGTCACTTGGGGGCAGAAGAGGTCTATGACAAGCTGAAAACCCCACCTTATAAAAATGCTGGCTAACATGTTGCTGCATTAACGCATTATCGCTGTGCGATTACTCACTGTTGCATTTCTGGCTCATTGGAGTTTCGGATGTGTTTCATGTGGGAGGCCACAAAAGTCATGAGCTCCACGTCCCCCATATGATCGAAACTGCTCACAATGTCTTTCACCAGGGCAAAGTCTGGATTCTTCATCAGAATCAGGTAGGCTGCTAGCCGTTTCTCAACAGGGCTTTGGACATCCTTGTATACATTCTTGAGGACGTTTCTGATCTGTGATCAACCAAATGATACAATTAAGTCAGCTTGTTGTGACTTTTGTTTAGAAACAGCCTGGGGAGAATATGCATGAAAATATGCATACTGTACATTTTGGCATTATTCCAGTTTCAATCATTTATCTTCTATCCAGTGATATTTTTGTTTAAATGTCAGGCTGCCAATTTTCAATACAACACGTTTTAAATGTTGTACAGAATCATCCTTTTTTGCATTTTGCATCACACTTATGCAAATGTTATATTTTACTTGATATTATGCATGTATCTTCTCATTATTTAGGGGTTATATCTGTCATTATGTTATGCACTGTATCGTAGTTTCACTTTATTTTTTATCTTTATTATCATTTGTAAGTGGGTTTTATTTGCTGTTTTGTATTACATCAATGTTCTTAACATGTTGTTATGTTCTTTTTCATGTGAAACATGTGCATGTAGTTTCTTTGTGCTAAAGCTGCATTTCCTGTGTGAAATGTGCTACACTGCGTGTGTGTGCTGCTGTGTGTGGATGTGTGGATGTGTGTGTTAAATTACTGTACCTCATCATTGATTTCCATCAACCTTAAGGCCTGTATGGCAGACTTTTGGTTTGATAATGGAATGTCAGTTCTCTTAACACACTTCAAAATAGAAGAAATCAGGCCAGGGCTGACTGCTTGCAAGGCTTTACCCATGACACCAACAACCTGGAGATTGGAAAAAACTATTAATATTGGGTATTGCAACACTGAGACAGACTCCCTGGTAGGAGCTAACTTCTCACAGAGTCTGAAACTACAGTTTGTGAGATGATTGAATAATTATTAGTACCCTTAGTACAAGGAAGGACCTCTCATGAGGGTCAGGGGGAAAGTCATCATCATAAGCAGGGTCAACTTCTCCTGAGCAGTCATTTAAGAGTGTCTCCATGAACCTTGACACCTCTGTGACTTCTGGAGTAATTTCTTTTGTATGGAACCTGTGGACAAGGTATGATCATATTGTGGTTTGGATAAAAAATGTTTTAAAAAGATACATTTGTGAATGTCTCCCTCTAATGGTCACCCCTGGTAGTTACAAAGTTGCAAATTAGGCATTAAGCTCAGCAGATCTTCTACATGTCAGCATTGTAACATTATAAAATACATGTATGTCTGACAACCACAAAGGTTGGTTTTAAGGGGGGGAAATGCCAATTTACTTACTTCTTAACTGTGCTGGCCAGCGCATACATGATTGCTTTGCTCTGTTTGTATTGAGCCATGCTGAGCATGTCTCGGACCCGTGCAGCATCAGGGTTAGGCAGGAGACTCAGTCCATAGACAAGAGCATCCACCTCTAGTGACACCCCATCAATGCTCCAGATAGTCTGGAGGATGGCACTGGTGCACTCTGGGGTCCCACACTGCAAGAGGGCCTGCCAGGTGAGCCAGACAGACTTATCCATCATCTCAGTGACCGTCTGGCTTAGGGTCTCGTTCCTCAGGGCACGTAGGTTGGACACCAGCTTGTGGAAAAGGCTGGTCCTCTTCTGACCCTGGTCTGTACCTGCCAAAGCCACAAGGTCCTGCAGGGTGCTCAGAGCAGCGTCTTTTGTCTGGACTGGAGCTTTATCATCAGGATCTTCAAAGTTGAGTGGCTTGATTTGTCTGACATTCACATCTGTAACAATGCAAATTCACCATGTCAGTTTTGCATTTCTCAATAAGAACTGTGAAGCTAAATTATACATATCAGGATCAGCAGATATGCTTGAAATTGTAATTCACCAAATTCTTTGTTGGGGATCCTTTTGGAACTTTGAAAGCTGAGATCCTGTGTTACCACGGATGAAATCCCATTATCCCTGCCGGACAGATTGGACAGTGAAGCAAAATGTATAACAGTGTACTTATATACATACATTTTAAAGATGTTCTCAGATGATGTCTTACTCATGGGAGAAGGGCGAGTAGATGTGTTTTTCTGTGCACATGGCAGATGTGATGTGCTTTCCTTTGTTGTCAAACTGGTAGTTGCAGTCTTGAGTACTTGTAATCAGTTTAGACATGGAGCGATGCTGAAATAAAAACATAAGCATGTTTATGAATTTTAACGTGTAGCCTACTTTCAAGTTCTGTTCACCAGAATGTCAGAAATTTTACACCAACATAGGAAAGCATTTCTACATAATCATACTTCATGTATGATGATTGGCACTTCACACAAATGGAACTATATATTATTCATTTCACATTTTAAATATTTTATTGTTTTACAGAAGCTAAATGCTACACCAGTGAATCGATCTTAATGTAATAGTTCATTTGCTATTAACCCTGTGAAGTCTGAACCATCAAATAATTGCCAAAATAATCATTCTAATTCTTTGAAATTCTTTGAGTGTTTATCGGAGCTTCTGACACATAAGGCTGTCAAACTTAACACATTCAACAACTGATGTAGAAAACAGGACCATAGGACCCTTTGAAACTCTAAATTATACAAGAGGTATCATCTCTGCTCAGTTAACTTTATTTGCTTTCCGATTAAAGGTTAGAGGAGAGTATAGCGCCATTTTCAACTGTTCTCCATCAATTTGAAGAGGTATATCCCCACCTTCCCCTCTCCTAAAATCTCTGATCATCTATCAGACTCCTCCACATGTGCACATACTGAATGAAGCCATTTTTTATCCTGACCCTGACCTTTGACATATGTATATGAGAAAGCCAAGAGAGGTGTTCCCTTCAGAAGCCATAAAATGTCATATTATCTGAATTTAACTATTCTGAAAGCAGTCCCTCCCTCTCTTTTGACCACTTGTCATATTTTACATCCATTTCACACTGATATTAAAGTCACTTTAATACAAATGCTGGAGTCTCACCAGATTTTGCAGCAGCGCCAGAGGACTGTTGGCCTGTTTTCTGCCATAGAACATGTCACACTGCGACAGATCTCTAGAAAGGGTTACATCTGTGGCGATGTCCTTTCTGGCATTCTCTGTGTAGTCTGTTAAACACTGGCCGTGTACTGTGCTCTGGAAAGAAGAAAAATCCAAATGAGGGTTTTGGCTTTCAAGATTATAAATGTATTGAAATCAAAAGAGCATCAGCAGGGAGATACCGACCATGAGGGTGCTCGCTCCTTCCTCAATGATAGGCACCATGAGGGCTGAGATTATTCCTCTCTTAATGTTGAGGATGTTGACCGGTTCGTCCTCATCGGGGTACAGCTGGATATTGGCGATCTGCTCCACGCTAAACCTCAGTGAGTTCCTGGATTCAGACCATTCAGGAATGTTACACAGTAAACAAATAGACTCAGGCAAAGTTCATACGAGACTTGTTTAAGGTCTGTTATAATTGGAGTTGTAGTTTGTATTACTGTAACTGTGGAGGCTATGCTCGCAGCCTTTGAGTTCAAGTCTAAATTTCCCTATGGGGAGAATAACGTATATTGAATCGCATTGTATTGTATCACATTGTATCACATTGCATCGTATTGTATTGTATCCTATCATATCGTTCTATTTTCTTAATTTTCCTCTTCACGTTCTCAATGACAAAACTAATTTGTGTCTTATATAAATGGAGAAATCAGATTTGGGTAACTTTCAGTAGCCTGGTGCTGATATTACTCAATAGAATTCAACTTTAAAAATTCATAGCCAAGATAAAGAAGGTCTTTTAACCAAAATGCTGCATTTTAAATAAACTTAGAGATGACTCTTTGTGGGAATTCAGCACTTTCTTTTGTAGGATTTAGTTTTTCTACGCAGCAGTCTGCCATATGTGTATTTGACCTTAAATACTGCAGTAACAAAAAAAGCTGAAATTAGACACAAAATAATGTGACAGTTTCAGATTATTCTCTGGAATATTCATTCATTTAAAACTATGGTTTTCTAAACAATTTCAAGACAATTTCATGAATTTACAAAATGTAATGGTTGTTGTTTGGGTTATTCAAACACATATGGTAAATATATTTCATATCTCTTCATATAACTATTCAATATTCTGAATGTAACTATGTAATACAGATAAATAGAACTACTGTGAATAATATCCTAATTCAACCTTGTCACTTGATTAATTAATCATTGCATAAAAGCAAGTCTGTGAAATAAACTTTAAGGGAGTAGTTCGACATTTTGGTCTAAGTTGAGAACACAGAAAAAACACAAATTATCATTACTATTGGATTTTTTTACCTTTGGATAGTGCCAGGTGTTCCAGTTTTAATGCTAAGCTATGCAAAGCTATGCTGCTACCTGTAGCTTTGTATTTAGCTGACAGAAGTAAGAAAGGTGTCCGTTGTCATTGTAAGGGTTTTTCACCCTTACAATGACAGTAATTTATATCCCAAAATATCAAACCGTTAAATTAAAGATAATATAATGTTTGGATTTTCAGCTCCTCAGGCTGTTTGTTCCAAAGTCTGGCAGCCAAAAATGCTTCACCAACTCCTGGTTTTAAAATAGACTTTGGAACAGCTAACAGAGACTGTATTGAGTTTAAAGTTTGCTTTGTTTTTTACTCTAGCACCTTTTGCTTTGTCATGGCTCAGCATGGACACCAAAAAAAACAAAGTTTTGCCATCATATCAGATAATATGATACATACTTTTCCATGGCAGCCTGGAAGGCCTCAGATCCAGGGGCCGGCCTGTACACCGGCTGGCCCTGGGGATCCATGACAGACACTTCAGTAAGAGCACACCCCTTGGTGCGTATGATGAATTTGCACATCTGGGGGACTTCGATCTCGACCTGCAGATATGTTAAATTAGAATCAGGGTCAGTGTGAGAGACAGAGAGGGAGCCCAGATAAGTTATCAAGTGACCAAATGACAAAGCAGGAAACAGACATGTACATAGTCAAGTACCTGACAAGAGACTTTAGGCCCATTCCTCAGGTTGGCAGTACCCACGACACCATTCCTGCTCTCTGTGGTGTACTGGTAGACATATTTTTTATGGGCCTTGAATCTGGATGCCACTGCAATGAAATAATGATGTCACAATGATGTTAATGATTTTAAAGATGACGTTCCAATGTTAAACATATAGGAATCGTTATGTGTGCTGCTGTTTCATGAGTTCCACATCATCACTCTACAGCTGACCTTTGGACCGTGCAGTGGCTTAAATTATATTTCTAAGTGAACAACAGCTATTGTACTGAACCACAACAGCACCAAGTCCTTCACCTAGCGCTGCTATCTCCAGAAAACAGGTCATGTGT
Source organism: Scomber japonicus (assembly GCF_027409825.1). Lineage (NCBI taxonomy): Eukaryota > Metazoa > Chordata > Actinopteri > Scombriformes > Scombridae > Scomber > Scomber japonicus. Next base: position 26,260,840 of record NC_070593.1, on the reverse strand, counting down.
TTGTTAGTTTAGCAGAGCTAACATCGATCTGTTATCAGTTCAATGAGTATTTGTGACAAAATACCATCTAGCCCCCCCACCCCCGACCCCCCATCTACCCTATGCACATACAAACCCAGCTCTTTCCATATCTGCCAAAGTCCACAGTTTTTCGTAATGCCTGTTGTGTACTTAAAAACATGCAATAGAAATGTGTTGCACCATTCTTATTTGTTTTCCCTTTGCAAATGAAAACAACTCATTTACAATCAGAAAATGATTTTGATGGTTTGAAGTTTGAAGTTGTGGATATGAATGTAACTGGTGTGTCGACTGTAACTTACACTGACACGAAGTTTGCTCATTATTGTCACTGTCCTGCTCTGAAAAGCAAAAAAAGAGAGTGAGGAATCATATGAGTAATTATTAAACATACGGTTATTAGACATTGTTTTTCATTACTGTGACAACATATTATTAGTAATATATATGCTGAAGGTTTATGCTGTTTTAATCAACAATTTAATGTAAGGATAATAGTGAACATGAAAACGTGCAGATAGATAGAATCCTAATGGTTTCCATGTGATCGCCCACAAGCAGGAACGAATAATAAGAACAAAGTAGGAAAAATACAGTTGTTATAATTAATATTAAATATGGCCGAATCATTTTTTTCACAGCATACATCTTGTCTTGTCACAATAGGAAAAACTCATTCATTTCAATGGGACAGTGCACAGCTCAAACATAACTGTCATCATTTGATGCATCCTACCAGATTATAGCTTCAAGATAACTAGCATCTGTAGTGCACCAGCGGCAAATTTGAAGATTAGGTCCATAAAATTAAAACATTTTGTCCATTTTTTTATAATAGGCTTGATGATTGCAGATGGTACAGAAATAAGAATAACAGGCCATTAATAGGAAAAGCATAGGTGTAACTTATGTAACAGTAAGTATGGCTTTGTTCCATTTATATGCACCAGTAACTCATTACAGTGACATAACAGGATTGTGGAACTGGTACATTTAAAAAAAAATGCAACACCCATCAGCGTTATTGAATACAGCTGATTTTCCTGCTGTGACAAGTCAAAATGTGTCCTGTAAAAAAGGCCTATATACTACAGCTGCCTCACTAAATAATGTGTTCCAAACAACAAATGATGACAAAATATTATCTCATTTAGCCTGAATATATAACTATTATCTGCTTTCTTTTTTAAAAATTGAAACGGATTCCTACTTACGAGCCAAAGCGTAGCCGCTCAGCAGCAGTAACACACACAGCTTGTAACCCATCGTGGGGTTAAAGAAATGGTTTCCTCTTTGTTCCTCTGTCCTCTCAGTCTTGACTAACACAGTAACACTTCTGCCTGGATCTTTTATAAAGTCCCCCCTTCCTTGACACAGCCCTGCTAAGTAACAGGGGTACAGCCTGGGAGGTTGGTTCAAAGTTCAAACTCTGACCAGCACACAATGTTATTTTAGGGTAAATAACTCCTGACCACAGATACTGCACCTCTTTTGTTCTTTCTTCTTGGTTATCAATCAGATTGTTCTGCTGTACCAAGACACATGATGTTTTGGTTAATAACACCAGAATCTGAGAATCACAGTGATCATAGAGAGATCACTGATGAATCAAAGACAGTATAGAAGTATAATAATTGTTTCTGCACCTTGCCCCTACAGCCTCTTTCAATGTAACATTTCTTCCATTTGTAATGTTTACTGAGTTAGACCTACACTTTCTGATGAGTTAATGGTAGATGAAATAGGTCCAGATGTGCAACCAGGGTGAATTCATCTGCAGTTAAAGTATGTATGTATCAAATAGATAAGAGCAGTTAAGCCAAGTACAGTATACTATATTACCCTTTAGTAGATGCTACCTTTTATCAGACTGATTCATATGCATGTTATGACGTTATGTTGTTAGGTTACATTACGTCATATTACATACTTCCCTTGTATCTGAATGAGTAAATAAGAAATGTAGTGGCAACAATTTAACAGTATAATGGTATAAAAAATAGTTTGGCCAGTATATATACAGTCAAAGAGTAATAAAGTGAGAACAAAACAGAACATTTATTTAATAAAAATGTAAAGTACTTCATAATAATGGAGAATATTTCATAATAATGGACTGAATTTTAAGTATTTAAAATGGTTATCTTATTTCATAATTGAATTATGACTGAATTAGGACTCCATACATTTAGGCATTCTTTGCTTACGTCAAAAGTTATGCATCAGCATGTTACAACAAATGAATCCCAGTCATGCTACTCCTTCAATAACATGGATAACAACAATTTCTATTATAGTTTTTCATTTAATAATCAATGAAAGTCAATTCACAGCTGACATCTTATTAACATACATGAGCACACACAAGCATAGTCCATTCAGAGTATTTGATTTCATTTGATACTCTCTCTCACTCTTTTGGCACTTTTGATGAAGTTACACTGACCTGTTCACAGTGTTTTGTTTACTTTTGCCAGAACAGATCAATTGTGAGTTTCATTCCACCTATGCTAGCCTATCAACAACAAGTTCTTATGTTATTATTTCTTATTCAATTTTCTAGTTTGTTTCTTTTTCTGGGGGGGGGGGGGGGGGGGGGGGTACAGACAGTAGAGATTGAGCAAATGCTTGAATGTATGTTAAAGGTAATGTGCTTCTCTCTGACGGACCTGTCAAAGTACCTTCCTTGAATGCTTGAGCAACAGATGTGAAAGGTCACCTGCCTATCAGACCCTGCCAGACAGCATCTATATCAATACCATAAAGCAACAAATGAGCATGTGTGAGGTCTGCATTATAGATTATTATCCCATATTAAGATCACATGAAGTATAGGAAAGAATACATATCTTCAAACTTCCTAATCATAGGTAGGCTACTCTTACATGCCTTGCAAACCTGCACACTGGGGTTCTTCTGTGTACTTTAGTTGTACATTAAAAGGAACTACCTGTGATGACAAGGTAAACAAAAGGGTAGCCGCACCACTAAAACACACGAGAGGACATTGATTCTATAGATCCAAGTCATGCTCATCTGATTGAACGAGGATAGCGGTTGATATTGTATGCTTGTTTTTTCACTTAAGTCAATACACAGTTATTATGTGAATCTGGACCATACATTGTTTGACTGCTAAGTTTGCTTTCATGAATTAAAAAACTTTGCTCACTGTAATGTTTGTTGATTCAGGCAAATATAGGGTTTGACCTACATCTCAGTAAAAGTAGGGGGTCAAGTGTTAGGGGTTAGGGTTAGAGTTAGGGGGTTGGATTTGGGAGATCTGAGGGTTGTTGCACCTAGATAAAGATTTACCAGTTATCCTGGTAGAATTTAGGCGGGAATCAGTTGCACGAAAGCAGAGGAGAATAAGTTACCATGGAGATTTATTCTGTGTGGCTAGCCTGATCCTAACCACCGTTATTGCCTGTCAGGCTTTTTCTCTCAGTTTAATTACATCTGACTTATTTCTCTTTGAACATATATGTTTCACCTCCTCATTAGTTTCCATTGGTAAGAGGTTTGCAGCACTCGTTTTTTGCATCAGTTAAATCTGTGATCGATCAAGTTGTCAATGTAAGAAAGCCGTGAACACGCACATATCTAAATTACTTATTAATTACCACATTAACTTAACTACCACATCAATAGCGTTACTCGGTCTGCATACTTCCATCTACGTAACTAGAACTCCCTCTATTGAACACATCACTCCTGCCCTGCAGCAACTTCACTGGCTCCCTATCAAATCCCACATTGACTTTAAGATTCTACTCCTCACATTCAAGATCCTTCACAACCTGGCACCATCATATCTCTCTGACCTTATTCACATCTACACACCTTCCTGAACTCTCCGATCCTCCTCTGCCAACCAGCTCTTCGCCCCATCTGCCAACTTAACCCCCGTGGGTTCAAGAGCCTTCAGCTGATCTGCCCCCCCCCCCGCCTATGGAACTCTCTCCCACCAGACATTCACACTTCTGACTCTGTCTCCACCTTTAAATCCCACCTGAAAACGCTCCTATTCAGAGTGGCCTACTCTGTCTCACACTGACTTTGCAATCTTAGTTCTTGTTTATTTATTATATTAATGCACTTTGTAGTCACATTCATATTTATTCTTTATCTTTGCGCTAAATGTCACCTGACTTATATTGTTTGATGTACTGTTGTTGTGTTATATGTGCCTTGTAAGGTGACCTCGAGTGCTTTGAAAGGCGCCTTTAAATAAAATGCATTATTATTATTATTATTATTTATTTCGACCTGGCTTGACATAGCTGTATATCCTCATCCTAGATTGGCGAACGTGCAACAGATTAAGCCAGGATGAACTGATGAGACTTATAGTCGTTATAGACACACTACAAGGGGAAACTGTGGAGTAGTCAGCTAGCAGAGCAGCTTAAAAAGTTTGAGGAGGCTGGTGTCAAGCTCCAATGTTCCAATGCTCCAAAGGATGTGAAAGTGAAAATAAAGATTCATTAGAACACACAACATATTTACCTCAAGCAAAACATATACAAACTGAAGCAGATGGACAGGACTGTAGAGTGTTTGCACCATTCTATCTTTAGAAAAATATTTAATTTGACAAAACATCTTAGACCAATGATAGGTGACTCAGAGAAAAAAAATCTTCATTGGGCAAATTTGTGGCAAAGGATTTCATAAGAAGTGAAAGGTTTGGGTAAACATGAGAAACCATTAGGGGGAACTTCCCTTTAACTGGTCAATTTGTGGTAAAATATTTGGCTTTAGGGGAATTCTTGAAAGACATGTAACTAATCATACAGGTGAAAACACACACATACAGTTTGCAGGATAGGATTTTGGCCTAAATGGTAATCTGCAGAAAGACATTAGCCTACTCTACATGCAGGGGGGAGAGCGATTTTGGTTCAGTTTGCAGTAAAAGATTCACCCACACATACGAGTGTCATACCTTGGAGAGAGCATCAGTTGGTGGTAAGAAGTTCACCCATGAGAAATCAGACTGGAGAGAAGTCTTCCAGCTGCTCAGTTTGTAGGTTTAATAAAGGTTTTAATCAGAGAGGCATATGAGAAGTCATACTGCATCACAAGCCAGTTGGCTAGAAAAATGTGTATTTCCTCGACCTCGTGCCAAGTAATTACATTTTAAGAGGTTCAAATCTGGCATCATAAGATATAATTATTTCTCAACTTCTCAATATGCTCCAAACTGCAACAGAAACCACATTTTCCTGAGATTTATGGGGAGACCGATGTGGCAAGGCCATTTCTTTCTCTTTTTTTTTTCCTGTGTTGTATTTTTATGCATTGTCAAAACACTTCCCCCCAGAACCTGTAATGCTGTGTTATCTATTTAAACTATCATTGTTACTAGATTTGGCAATATAATGGATTTTGTCCTCTATCACTTCCATTGAAAGCAAATTTGAAGGAGATCTTTTTACAGTCAGTATGAACAGGAGTAATGATAACAGTGAGTAAAACCTCTTTCACTGTTCATATGGCCGCCTGAATGCCTTTTTAAACCTCACATACTGTTCATATTCTGGCTCATAATTAGTCTCTGCACCAATTCATATTCATAAATGCTCTCATCAGTCATTAAATGTTTGATTAATCCTTATTGGAGCTGTCAGAGAGCAAACACAGTGTATCATATTTAGCTATGGGGGGGCATTCACATTCACAATCACTATTTTATGGTCAAGTTTTATTTTATTTCAAGTTTTGTATACATTGGGTCACATTTAGTAAGAAGTCCAGCAAAAAGAAATATAAAATTATAAATTATTATTACTTTGTTTTTTCTAAAAAATGTTTTACTTATTTTGTGAGCCTGTGGGATAAACACTTATGCTACAGGTTCAAATGGTTTTACTTTTTTACAGATTTAATGTACTTTAGATAGTTCTGTCATTAATATAGTGTTTCCCTCAGGGTTCATTAACTATCTTAGGATCCTCTCTGTAGAAATCTGTGACTGTTTATTCTGAACCATTATTATTATTATAGTAGACCACTCTACTATGTATAAATATTTCTTGTTGTAATTTACAATATATACTGAAATGAGTAGTTTAGCAGGGGGTTTGAACACTTGCAGCCAGGACACTGTATGTCAAATTCTCATAAGGTCTGATCCTAGAAGCGCTCCTGCCCTGAACACTGTAAGCGTTAAGATGTAGATGAAAAATTGTAAACTCCTCCTTTAAGGTTTGTCAATAATAGGATTTTATTATGGAGGGTGTCCGGAAGTCAGTGAGCAGTGACAGCACCGGCTATTTACACTCTAGACTCTACATCCGTGTTTTAACCTTTCGTGGTATTGAACTTCCCTAAACAAACAGGAAGGTAAGAACACGACTAAACATTAGCTCTTCATATCAACCCATTGCAAGGCAGCTAGTCGCCATTAAAAGTCACTCTGTCCTCTTTTCGCGGACAAAATAAACTACGTTTTAAACATAAACAAATGTTGTATCACAAAACACAACTGTAGTAGCAGAGCAGAGCTGTTTGCTACTTCCAGAAATCGGGTTATGTGGAAAACTCAGAGTATGTTAACCCTGAGATGAGGAAACTCCGTGTTATCCGTTCCAGAAAGAGAGGTAACTGAAACTCTGAGTCAGTCACCATGGTAACGGACTCTGTGAACATAATCTGTCTGAATTTCTACCTGTCTCCTCCTACTGAAGCAAGCTACCAGATATGGATGCTCCGTTTCTTCGCAATCCGATAGATATCGAGGCAGAATTAATTCGCAACGCCTTATATGTCTGGAGATGCAGTATCACTGTTCATTACACTCAATTATTTCTTAACATTCTCCGGCCATGTCTGCCTTCTTGTTAATCTTATTTTTAGGAAGTATTTTATTGTACACATTGTTACATTTTTGTCTTAAAATCAATGACTCCAATATAATAAGTAAAATAGTGTAATGTTAATCTACTAAGCAGGATATTAGCTTTCTGTTGGGGGTTTAAATTACTACATGTTGAAATAGCCACTGAATTAATATTTACTTTGTTTAATAGCCTACATCATCTATGAATAAAATCAAAGCGAGTTACAATCATAGCCCAGCAAAATGTGCCTTACTTTTCTAAATTCATTTTTACCTGCTTCTAAATAGCCTACGTTACACCACTGTTTCACCTGTATTCTATGGAAACTTTGCACTTATTTAATAAAACAAACAACAGTGAGTAAAACACCTGTCACTACTCAGGTGTGCAGAGATTCCTTTCTTTTAGTTTTATCAGCATGATAGACATGTGGAGTTTCAGTCACTAGTGAATCCACACCTGGCTCATCTTTACATTTGCATTGGGAGAAGAAATAATGATTAAAGCTGCAAGCAGCGATGATCGGGCCCAAGCCCCCCACACACCGCCCCGTACGCATGTCGGTGCGTGCTGCAGTCACACGGCAGACACAGCGGGCACGTAGATGTCTTGGCACCCGGGCTCCTAATGAACATTGTGTGATGGGGCTAAGTCACATTGCATGTGTCCACTAGGTGGCGCTAGAGATCACCCACCAATTATATGTCATGTTGCAGTGTGTGATGTGGAGAACACATCCTGTAAATTTCATGGAAATCGGATAATGTTTGTCATATGAGGCTGACTTCCTGTGTCCAGTAGGTGGCGCTGTGTATATGAAGCAGTATTGATGCATAGATGTGTTCAGGGCGGGACCCTCTACATGTGTGATCAATTTGGTGTAGACGGGACAATGTCTGTAGGAGTCATAACGACTTCCTGCTTTATGGCGAAGCATCGAAATTGTTTGCACAGCCACGCCCAACAGGAAGAAGTCATAAAAAAGCTTTTGATAACTTGTCATCTCCAATGTCTCAAGATGACTCTGTGTGAATTTGAAGTGGATAGGATGGAATCTCTAGGACTAGTTTGTTCAAATATGAGGCCTGGAAATGATCAAAAAACTCAGCATTTTTCCCAAGATGGCCGACTTCCTGTTGGACTTAGGGTATGGGTCCAAATGGCGTTTTTGTGCGTCTGGAGATGATACATAAACCTAGCGAGTTTCATTCTTCTATGTCAATCGGGAAGGCTGAGGTTCAATTTTGAAATATTCAAGGGGGTGCTATTGAGCCGTTTAGCCACGCCCATCCCATTGAAGTATATAGGATGTTTAATGAACCCACTCCAGACGTGTGTGTTGAGTTTTGTTACTGTGGAGGCGTCCTTTGCCCCTGAAAACTGTAATCGTATTATCATGGCGTTGAATGTGTTGTCATGGCAACGGTATTTGATGATAGGTCACGAGTTGCAGAATGTAGCATCACCAAGGTCTTATGTCTCAGCTGAGTCAATTTCAGGTGGAAATACTTAAGATTATGGGAGTAATTAATGAACAAATGAAGCAAGTGACTTCCTGTTGCCAGTAGGTGGCGCTATGACTGTCACTAAATATGAGACTGTACATGTGTTCAGACCAGGACACTGAACAAGCATATTAAATTTGGAAAAGCTCAGACCATGTGGAGTCAAGTTATGAGGGTTTGAAATTTCATGGCGAAGGATCGAATGGTGAAGGAAATTGTCGGCGCCGCCACGGCCAAACCGGATCCCTAATCAGAAAGTTTTTGATAACTTTTCATCTCCAATGTCTCAAGATGTTTCTGAGTGAATTTGAAGTCGGTCGGATTAAATCCCTAGGACAAGTTCGTTAAAGTACGAGGCGTGGAAAACACCAAAATGATGCCAAAAATGCAGATTTGATACAAAATGGCCGACTTCCTGTAGGAGTGAGGGCATAGGTCCAAGAGACTTTTTAGTGCGTCTTTACCATATGTGTACCGAATTTCGTTTGTCTAGGACAATCTCAGGGGTGGGGCTCGCTTTTTTAAATTTTCTAGGGGGCGCTACAGAGCCATTTTGCCACGCCCATTTATGCAAACTAGAAAATATGAAATTTTTCGCCGGGCCGAACATGATTGCACATTTTGGTGACTTTTCGAGCACGTTCAGGGGGGTAAAAACGCGTTCGTTGTGGGAGATGAATAATAATAATAATTTTGACGATTACAATAGGGCCTTCGCACTGTAGTGCTTGGGCCCTAATAATAATCTTGACAGATACAATAGGGCTTCGCGCTGGTCAGCGCTCGGGCCCTAATAATTTCTACAGATACAATAGGGCCTTCGCACTGGTAGTGCTTGGGCCCTAAAAATAAGCGTTCAGTAAATCCTAATGAGTCTTAAAGGTAGGGTTGGTAATGTTGGAAAGCTAGCAAGAGAGCTAGCAAGATTTGAAAATAGCACCTCCTCCTGCCTCCTCTAAGCTCAACCCCGCTGCTCCCCCTCCCGTCAGTGAGTCCGTCCAAGCCACGCCCCCACAAACTGGAACACGCACACTGCTGCAGGGAGGAGAGGAGAGCTACGAGCTAGCCATTTCCAAGTATTTTGGATAACAACCAAACAGACTCATGTCTCATTTACCTGTAAGTAAACTATATTATTATGTTTTTTGTTTGTTTTATAGCACATCAGTCTGTGCAGATTCAGATCCGGGACCCGGGTCTGAATCTGCTGAATCTCCCCAAGGATACGTCTGGATTCAGACCCATCAGCTAAATTACATTGTAATAATTGTTACGTGTTTTTCACTGACAAACGTGTATTTTATGTTTTTATTAGTCACGTAGCATATCTGCTATGTTTTTTATTGACAATTATGCAGGGTGATGCAGAAGTGTTAGGAAAGTAAATTTGGGCCAATATCTCAATTTTACTATAAAACTTAGACACATATGCTATTAGGCTAACGATATCTTTGTTGTTTCATTGTTAGAGGTTACACGATGAGAGCACTGGCTCAGACCCGAGCTACAGTCCTGAATCGAGCACGTCTTCAGCTCCAAGGGGACGCGGTCGTGCTAGAGCCAGAGGAGGCCGTGCTAGAGGGGGTGCAAGGGGCAGAGGCCGAGGAACTTGAGGTCAAGGACGTGGAGCAAGCCGGACTGCGACCGGAGAGCTTTTACAAGATGAGGATATTCAACGAGTGGAGAATCTGCAAGCTCAAAGAATTGCAGATGAGCAGGTAGCCTTTCTAAAATAGCCTCTTTTTTCCTGATCTCAACATTATCAAGAACTGTAAACAATGACCTGCCATTTACTGTAAACACAACACTTCTGAGTTTATGGTCATTCATAAACTGTTAAAGAATATAATACTATAATATAAACACATGAAACTTTCAACTCTGGTCTGGCAACATACCAAAAATATAATAAATGAAATTACAATATTAGTAATAATAAAGGACAAGATGGTGAGAGTCTAATCTTCTTGATGAACTATTTTTTACAGGCTAGAATTGAACGACTGAGATTGGAAGAATCTCATCAGTTGCTTCAGATCAAGAGATCCAAGCCTCATGTTTGATGTCCTGCAGATGCTCCTCCACCAGGCCCTCCAGCTCCACGTCTACCTACATGGTGTGTGTGCAGGAAGTGCCGTGAGATGCCCACAGATCTAGAAAAAAAGTGCTGTGGGCAACAACCTGCTTCCTAACCCTAACCCTCACCTGGACGTATACATTTTACATTTTAAATTTGGTCTTTTGTTATTTATATTTTGTCAGTTTTTAATAAAAAATTGAAAATGATGAATGCCTTTCATTTGACTATTTCTGCAACAGAAGCAATATATTTTCTCACCACCACATTAAAAATAAGTGATTACAGAATAATTACAACAAAATTGGTATAACCCTTTTTATTGTTACATAGATAATCTGTACATTTTCAACATGAGTGTATCTACACATTGGAAAAGGTGTTTCCAGGTAAGGCAGACAGGTCAGGCTGTGTGTAGGGAGTATTTGTCAGCGGTGGTGATCTACTCTTTTGGCAGTGATTTACCTTTAGGAAGAATATCACAATTACACATCTGACAATAATGAATACATTTTTGAGATAATCAAAGAATAAGAATACTTAGAGCTTTATTTCCCATTTATTTTGCACATAATTATGTTAGAACTTTTCATCAAACTACAATATTGTAAGAAAACTCACCTAGGCCTCTGCTGAGTTGGGTCTGCAAAAGCTGTATGCTTTTGAGTTTAGTGTGGGTAGCATACTAGAGGTGTCAACGAGGGGGGTAGCTGCAGTAATGGCTGGGCTGGGGGAGGGACAGATGTCTGCTCAAACCAGTTGAAGAATTAACATCATCTCATCACGTCATCTCTGTGAAGATTACAAAATTAGAAAATACTGTCAACATACATTTACCCTTCATTCATAGAGGACAAAACACAGAACTTTTTATATGTAGAAATAGAAGTCTTGGGTTTGGCAGTTGGACCAAAGGAGCATAAAGATTGATATAAACTGTTGAGAAGATCCTCAGTTTGTTTCTATCCTCTCTGCATAACATCTACCAGAGTATAGTCCATAGACAAGCTTGTAGCATGATCAACTACTCCACCAACACCACACACAGTTAGAGGTACAACTTATGCTAGCTGTGTTTTATTTTAGTGTTGATGGTTGTTGTTGTTGATGTTAACAACTCAGTGTGAAGTGCTGGACCTCCTAAGGTGAAGGACAGGTTTTATCCTCAGGCCATCATATTTCTCAAAATATCTAATCACTAACATTTACTCAATGTCTGTATAATGATATAGCAGATATCACTGATAACACATATTGTATGTGCAATAATGCTGTTTTCTGAAGTACCTCAAATGGCACTTTGAGGCACATAAAACAGAAAAGGCTAGATATGAAAGACAGATATTTATATCCCAAAGACATATTCATAGCAGCAGCAAGTTGAACTCACCGGTCGGACAGAGACTCAGAAACAATAGTTGAACTGGAGGGAGAGTAGGTCTCATCAATCCGTGTCTAGACGGCGTCGAGGTTGATCGGTCCTTCTCATGGCTATGAAAACATAGATGAGCTACATCACCACAGTTGTAACGTGTAAAAGCCAATATACGTAGGTCTTTTTATCACAATAATAATGCAGACACTGAAGACTAGGGTAGAGTAATATCTTTAAAATTAATATACTAGTATAATCTATTCAATACTAGCGTCCCCGACCCGTTTTAAACACACAGCAAAGCTAATATTATCATTACGCTAATACAAGCTACAAAAGTAGCTACGTTGGCATAACTTACATATATATAACAAATCCTCCCCGAAGCAAAACAAATCATTACCTGTCCAACAGAAAGAGAGCAACCTCGGCATCACTGTTCAGGCCCTTCAGATCCCTCAGTTGTCTCCACCGCTCAAATGCTACTCCGATGTTGATTCTTGTTTGACCTCTTGCTTTATCCATAGCCTTTTTATTAGCAGTCCTTTCCTCCTCCGGCTTCTCTTTCTTCCCCTTTTCTCTGGACGAGCCGTTACAAGTAGACGTGCAAGTGGTATTTTCTCAGCCATTGCTCTTAAATAAATATTACATCCGTATTCGGTACTTCTGCAGAGAGGTGTGCTGGTTTTTCTGGCAACAGCGACAGGTGAAGACTGTGCACGCGCGCAGTAGGCAGGGAGAGAGGGGGCGGGGCGTAGACTGTATGCGGAAGCAAAACTTGACATGAAGCCACCTGATTGTTTTTTTCTGTTCGCACCGAACGGCTCGGATTGGTCGGGGTTTTATCAGTCCTGTGGCCGCTACAGAGCTCTGATTTTTTCCGTTCCTTTTTCTAAAGCCATAATGTATTGATACCTTTCATAATAGAAGGACCATTTCTCCCAGTATAACAAAAAGTGTTTCTGAACAGGATTACCAACCCTACCTTTAACATGTGTCAGTGTACTGTCTGTCAGTGTAGTTTTGGTCTACGGTTTATTTCAACTGCTCTTTTAGAGTTGTGTATTTTCTAATCTAATCAAAGTATGTTTGCATCCACAGATGACTTCAAGACACTGCTTAGTCTGATAACATCCAGTTATGTGAAAGAAAATACATAACTCTGGATATCAGAACACTGGTTATTGTCAATTTTTCCAGATATTTCAGGTAATGAACTTTGCTGAGCACAGATATCTGAGTCAAATGTTGTTGTTGTGCATGCTTTTCATGCTTTTCCTCACTTTTAACAACTCCATCCATCTCTTTAGTGTGTGACTGATGAGTGTGCATTAGTGTGCTGATGACTGAAAGCACTATTATCAGTTTAGCCTTGTTACACAGTATGTTACTTCCCTGCAGTCCCTGTAGGCCTTTTATACTGAACTCAGTGTAACAGTTTTAACCAGAAACAGACTGAGCTCATTACTTTCACTGAAGTCATTGTCTCACTGAAGTCAATCAGTGTCTTAAATACAGGGTGCTTTATCCTATGACACACTGTATGCCTTCATTCCCACTAACAGCTGCTCAAAACCTGACAGTAATGATATCATCATGTCAGCGACAGCGTTCACTATCAGCAGACAGAGTTCACTCATGAAAGTGCAGCATATAGTGAGCTCATCATTTGAACTTCAGTCATATGTTTGTTTATTTTGAATGAAAAAGTGGTTTATGTACAGTATCACCTCACATGTACTGTTATAACCATTTGTTTGATTAAACAGTCTCATCATATGCCTGGAAAACAAATAGACCAGTATCTGCCTCTATTTTTGTCTGTATAAAAAAGAAAAAGAATAAAACCATACAAAATGGGTGCAATTACAGATTGCCTTGGCTGAGTCTTAATGCCTTGTGTGTATGTGTATGCAGATTTTTAGGTGAAGTATGCTGACTACTGTCAGAGCCGCTAGATGGTCCCTCAGGCACTTGAGGAGTATCTCTAAATATGCTATGGATTCAGGTGAACCACACACACACACACACACACACACACACACACACACACACAAATACTATCTCCCTTTGTACACAGTGGCTGTGGCCCAGGAGGTAGAACAGGATGGGCTTCTGATCCCAGAACCTTAGTAGCTCATTGACATCAACGTGGGAGTGTGTGAAACAATAAGCGGCTAATTTGGATATATATAAATTCAGCCATTTACCATGTGTTTGTCTGTTATAATCAGTGACATTAAAGCAAACACTGTAAAGCTTTTGTAGGACTAATATTACCTGTTTAAAATCAGCTTAAAAACATTATAGTTGCTAATTTATGAGTAGATGGTAAGTATTACGTAACAGTAATGAATAGTTGTTGTTTTTTTATATGATCCATGTATGAACATTTTCTGGAGCAGTGTATGCAGCTGTTAGAGGTATATACTAACTGCCCCAGTAGAAAGATAAATGCTGTATGTGTAAAGTGCCTTGCTTTACTTTTGTTGTGATTTGGTGCTATATAAATAAAGATTGATTGATTGATTGATTGATTGATTGTTTGTGAGCTGCACCTATAGTTTGAAACTCTTGTTTTCCTCCTGACAAAAAAAGTACACTCTGACTTCCAAAGATTTGAATATATTTTGCTGCTAGAATACTACAAACAGTTTAAATACATTCATTTAAACACAGTTTTGTGACTGGCATTCATGATAAAGTTATTGACACAATAATAACTGCAAAGTTTATTTATATTTCATAAGAAATCCACTGATAGCTGATAAAATATTCATGCACGTGTAGTCAAGCTTTGAATGCTTGATGCGTCTATACTGTGGGCTGTTTTTGGTGTAATATTAGGAGTTATTGACTCTCCAGTCACATTAAACTTATTATAGTTTAATGGAAAAAAGAGCTGTTGAAATCTGTTCTGAAAATCATCAAATCCTGAAGTAGATGTGTCCTGTTGCAGTTTCTTGACTGTTTTATTTTCTTGCTATTATCATTTCCTTATTTTGCGAGTGACCTGGAGACTTCAGACTTCATTTTTCCAGTGTCAGTTTAGCAGTACCACAGCTGAGCCACAGGGCAGCAGCAGAGATCTGGTTAACATATTCTTTTCATCTGTCTGCCCTACAACTCACTGCCCACTTACATTTCATTTTTTATTGCTGTTTTATTGTAACCCTAACCCTTACAACTGTTTTGCAGTCAGTAAAGATAAAGGAGAGTTAGAAGGAGAGTGGTTATGTAACTGTATGTGAGGCAGTTGTACTGTTTGTACTGTCTCTCTAATTCTCTCATAAAGCTTTATTTATATTTATATATTTGTATCTATTGAACTTTAAACACTTTTGTTTTATATGGGTATTCCACTCTGTTAACAGTCCTCTCTTTACTGCTACATTGTCCAAAGATTAACCACATCCATCTCTTCTTCCATGTGAACATTAACCCAAGTGAGACCAGACCAAGCCTTTGATAGACAGAGGTTATATCACAAGGGCCAGGAAGCAGTTTGTTCCTAGAGTAGAGAGTTGTTGTGGTAGTCACAGTAGGTTACAAAAGTGTGTGTGTACTCTGTGATGGAGAAGTCGGATCATTTGAGTTCTCTGAGTCCTGCTGAGCTGAGGCTGTTGATTAGACAGGAAGATTCTAGGATAATCACCACGACTGGATTGGCTAACGGTAAGAACCAGTTTTTGTGGAGGTGCAGCGATGGGCTCTTGGTGTTTGTGCAGACAGGTGAGAGGATCATTCAAATGAAGCAGCACAAAGACAGTTGTTGTATCTTTGTAGACATTTGGTTCTAAATGTTGCACCACATACAGAACCCCATCTGCCTGCTGTGATTTAATCAACAAACTAGCTGCAAATGATTTAGTTAGTTCAATTAAATAAGCTCACAATTCAGCAAAAATAGTCTGCACTGATCTATAAATGAATGTGGGTGATTCTTACAGTATCTGCTGTCCACAGCTGGTTTATACTGTATGAAAAGATCTGCTTCAGTTCATTACATCTCTGCAGCATCTGAAGGCAGCAGGACCGATACGTTGATAAATCTGCAGCCTCTGAGAAGTGCCACACCAGAGGCCTGTACTACGAAGCTGGATTAACCTATCCAGGATATCTCTCCGTTACCTGGATTGATTTATCCAGATATTTGCAGTCTAGGATAAACGGTACTACGAAGCTGGTTATCAACTCGGTAAATCAACCCAGGGTTTTCCAATCTGGATCTCTGCGCGCTCACATAAAGGGGAGGTGTTTGCAGCGTCTGACCAATCACAAACATGGAGAAACCCTGCAGAGCAGACTAAACCATGGAGGAGCAGACAATTATTCTTCAACAATATGAAGAATTCAAACACATCATCCAGGCCAAAAGCAACACTGTTGCAACACTGATGCAGCAGCAAAAGCCAGGAAGGAATGCTGGCAGAAAATTGCCGACTCTGTTAATGTGTAAATTCATGAGATCATACAATATTAATTTATCGGACAATATAAACGGACAGCACTCTGATCACACAATGTCACTTTATTACGGTACAGACGTTTGGGGCAGATCGCTTCCTCAGCGAGAGACAACTAAGTTACGAAGCTGGATTTTCTCTTATCGAGGTAACTTCAGTGTTAACACTGGGTTTTCCGTACTATGAAGCTGGTTCACTTCTTACCGGGGTAAATCACCATGGTAACTTATGCTGAACGGCTAACCTGCTCCGGAGCAGGTTATGTTCTGGATAAGAGATCAATGAGTACAAAAGCACCACCTCCTGACCAATCAGTTCTCTTAGAAAATGACCTGCCCATTCTTAAAAGATCCTGTCAACACGCGGATCGCGAGAGGAGCGCTTAGGAGAGAATGAGCTTTTAGGGATAGATGCAATTTTTTAATTGGCCAAAACATATATTTAAAAAATAATCATTGAGGCACGTGGGGGATATTATTCTGTAGGTTTGACATCCTGAGATCAAAGTGTAAGGGAGCATAATAACTGTATTTATTTATTGTAATTGTAAAAAATTGACGAAAAGATATATTTGTAAAATAAGCCTTGTGGCACATGAGGGATCTTAGTCTGTATGTTATACAGTTGGTTTGAAATCATTCACTCAAATGGTTGAAGCGCATAATAGGTTTGTATTTTGAATGTTGAATATTAAACTAACTTAATGTCTCTTATGAGAGGAAGGGCACTGAGGAAGCGCTCTGCCCCAAACGTCTGTGCCGTAATAAAGTGACATTGTGTGATCAGAGTGCTGTCCGTTTATATTGTCTGATAAATTAATATTGTATGATCTCGTGAATTTACACATTAACAGAGTCGGCAATTTCCTGCCAGCATTCCTTCCTGGTTTTTGCTGCAGCAACAGTGTTGCTTTTGGCCTGGATGATGTGTTTGAATTCTTCATATTTATGAATAATAATTGTCTGCTCCTCCATGGTAAAGTAGTCTGCTCTGCAGGGTTTCTTCATGTTTGTGATTGGTCAGACGCTGCAAACACCTCCCCTTTATGTGAACGCGCAGAGATCCAGATTGGAAAACCCTGGGTTGATTTACCAAGTTGATAACCAGCTTCGTAGTACCGCTTATCCTGGACTGCGAATATCTGGGTAAATCAATCCAGAGGGGTATTGCACGAAACCAGGATAAGGGATTAAGCCGGGATATGTTAGTTATCCTGGTTGAATTTAGCCACAAGTCGGTTGCATGAAAGCAGGTTAAATTTAACCCGGCCCAGTTACTATGGTGATTTATTCTCTGCAGCTAGACTGCTCCAGCCCAGGCTAACAACCAGGCTAAGATTATTCTCAGGGCCTTTTCATCCTGGCTCAGCAAACGTGCAACCGAATAAGCCAAGATGCGCCGGTCAGACTAGATCAAGCTGCGCTTGCTCAGTTATCCTGGATTTCTTTATTCTACTTTTGTGCAATACCCCTCTGGTAACGGAGAGATATCCTGGATAGGTTAATCCAGCTTCGTAGTACAGGCCTCCGAGCAGGTTATGTTCTGGATAAGAGATCAACGAGTATCAAAGCACCAGCTCCTGACCAATCAGTTCCCTTAGAAAATGACCTGCCCATTCTTAAAAGATCCTGTCGACATTGGTGCGCGGATCGTGAGAGGAGCGCTTAGGAGAGAAAGAGTTTTTAGGGATAGATGCAATTTTTTAATTGGCCAAAATATATATTAAAAAAACAATCCTTGAGGCACATGAGAGATATTATTCTGTAGGTTGTACAGTTGATTTGAACATCATTCACTCAAATGATTGAAGCGCATAATAGGTTTGTATTTTGAATGTTGAATATTAAACTAACTTCATGTCTGTATGAAGGGAAGGGCACTGAGGAAGCGTTCTGCCCAAAACGTCTGTGCCGTAATAAAGTGACATTGTGTGATCAGAGTGCTGTCCGTTTATATTGTCCAATTTATTAATATTGTACTATAATCTCACGAATACGCATTAACAGACTCAGCTATTTTCTGCCAGCATCCCTTCCTGCCTTTTGCTGCAACAGTGTTGCTTGTGGCCTGATGATGTTTGAATTCTTCATATTTTTGAAGAATAATTGTCTGCTCCTCCATGGTAAAGTAGGCTGCTCTGCAGAGTTTCTCCATGTTTGTGATTGGTCAGACGCTGCAAACACCTCCCCTTTATGTGAGCGCAGTGATCCAGATTGGAAAACCCTGGGTTCAATTACCGAGTTGATAACCAGCTTCGTAGTACCGCTTATCAGGATTGCGAATGTCTGGGTAAATCAACCCAGGTAACGGAGAGATATCCAGGGTATGTTAATCCAGCTTCATAGTACAGGCCTCAGGTCTCTGACAAGGTCAGACTCTATTGCCAGTAATGGTAAGGACTTAAAGCGTTTTTGATTCATGGATGTTCTCAGCTCATTTTTGATTCTCCCCAAATGAGAAAATGAGCGCTCCCCCTCACAGTTTGTCACCGGTAACGTGAGGAACATCCTCAAAGCCACATAAACATTAGGGAAGACTGACTGCAGGCCAAACTTCAATATGGTTTTCAGCATGTTTGAGGGTGACTTGTCTGTTTCAGCCAACATGAAGGATCGGAACTGCAGACACTTAAAACACGCTGTTCCGTCTACGGGACGGGTCGGAGGTTGGGAGTTAGCCACAAGTTCTTCTGAATGTTTTAAACACCAACCCTTAAACATATATATTGTTGTATACATTGTTAGAAAGCTTAGATTCTCCTGATTCATTCAAGACCACTCACGACTTATATGGTTGCTCACAGCCGTAATAGTATTAGCGATTAGCTCGGCTAGCCACTCAGCTAAAGTAAAAACAGCTATAATGCTACATACCTTCAAAGTCTTCCCTTTATCCACAACGATCATCTTATGACACAGGACTTTTTGTACAGCTCGCCAAGTATCAATTCTTGTGAAATATGAAATCCGTTTCCATAAAAATCGAAATACGTTCCACAATATGTCCATGTATTTAGTCCAACACGTAAAGTAACACACGGAACAAACCATATACAGTCCGTTTTACGTAATTTCCTGACCTACACGTGCATCTGTGGGGCACGTGACTGTTTTGTTTACGTCCGTGAGCTCCTCCTGTTTCATACGTCACCACACACCAGCCAGTCAGTGCTTAGGATGAAGCAGCACGTTTCCAAAGCCAATGAGGACATGTGTCCGACGATAACGACAATGACAACGTGGGTTTGATTGACAATAGTTGCGTCTTCTTTGGTTTTATTGCCGGAGTTACTGCATAGTACCGCCACCTACTGCACCGGAATTGTAACGACAAGCTACATTCACAGACAGAGTCCCATAATGCTTTTATGAGCGAGGTCGAGTGAGCCAAAAGCCGAAAAATCTATTCATGGTGGATGTCATTTTTCGTGGCGGGCCACCACGAAAAATGAATGTGTGGGAAACACTGTATAGTTGTGTCTTGTTTTGTATCTGGGTTAAAAACGTTTATGCATCACAAGCATCACAACTAGTTTGGAAGCCAATCATCATGATTGGCTTCCAAACATCATGGTCCACTATGCAATTTATACAACCTGCTGTATATGATCTGGAAACTTGGAGCCTCCAGTACAGAAACACTGAGAATGGACTCTTCAGTAAAGTAGCAGACAGCTTGTACTCAGCAGTTTTGAAATGTACATCTGCATTTTGATAGATTCTGGATTTTACAGTGAGGGTAAAGGAGTAAATGTCTTTTTTTTGTGCATACTTTTAATAATGTAATGGAACTTTTTGTGGGAAAATCATTTCTGAACATCAGATTATCAGTTTTACAAGTCTTTAAATGTTTCTTGAGGCGATCTTGCTGTGGTGACTCAGGAGTGACAGATACTAAAAAAATGAGTGATAGATAAAAACAAAAATGTGTGTGTTTGTGTTTGTGTCAGGATACCAGCAGGCTAATGTGGTCATCCTGCCCAATCATCTGGCCAATGACTTTGAGGCGTTCTGTTGCAGTAATCAGGCCCCCCTGCCACTCCTTTATCGCAGCCAATCAGGAGAGACCTCGTGCCCACCTCTGGCTAAACTTGCAGACATAAGGTAACACATACACATACAAACACAATACAATGAGCAACAAACTACTATCACACTTTGACATTTTCTTAATATTCTTCGGTATTGACTCACCACAGTATTATATTATGTTAGTACGGTTATCCTGCAGGGCCCAATAAGTCTTTGAGCTATAAAGGTAACTAGAATGCAAAATGTCAAAGTCTCTCTGTAATTCATTTTAAGAAGCCCAAAGTACATGTGTATCTGTTCATTCCTCCTTGTGATGAATGATTTTCCAGAGAGATTATAATGATTCACCTCTATACAGATAAATGACTGCAGGTTTCACATTAACTAAGTTTTGATTCACTTTTATGACCTCTCCCTCTCTTGATTGGTGTCTCTGCAGTTGTTTCATTGGTGCCAATCTGCATGGAACAGCTTTTCTCTAACTCTGTTAGATAAACTAATTACACATAAAACCTTAAGATAACCCTTGCAGTACTTCAGCACACTGCTCTGCATAGATAAAAGTACAGGGTATGTTTTTTTAGTTAAGAGAGAAGGCTGGTGAAATTCTATATTATCTGTCTCCACATTAAATTATTTAAATTGAGTTAATTAATTTGTTAATTCCATATTAAATTCAGATTGTTTGTCAATGTCAATATAACATTCAGGCCTTTTGCACCACATTAATTACTCATGTTTCCCTACATTAAAATGATCACACCCTGAGTTTAGGTACTGGAATTGGTATTAAGGGTTTAGTTGGAACTTATTTAAATGCATACGTAAATATTTAAATTTTCATCTCAGTTATTTCAAGAATATACTTGAATTTTTCGTACATTATTTATGTACGTCCCACAAAATTAAATATGCAGACTTACAGGCAAAATTTACAATGTGGATGAATGTATGTATTTATTCGAAAATTAGCATCTGTTGCATGTTGTTTTTGTTTGTGTATTTTTGTGTCTATAGGACAGATATCTCTCAGTACTGTGTGTATCACGAGGGTCGCCTGGTGAAGACAGTCTCCAGTCTGCAGAATTGCAGCGCTCAACCAAGGTAGCTTAACAAACACAGAGACACACTGCACACACAAGCAGTTTGATACAGTTCAAACACATTGAGAGCTGTGATGTGAAGAGCTTAAACAAGATAACTATGGTAAATGGAATATGACTTTCTGACATATTTGGACAAAACAAGTCTTGACTGGATTAAAATCTTATATGTAAGACTGATAGTTTGGCTAAATAATGTATCTATGATCATAATTGAAGAAAAAAGGAAACAAAAAAGACCATCAAATGAATCATGGAGGACAACATTATGTATGGTAGCAGGCCTTGGGACTTAGTATTATTATTTGGCTTTTGTGCCTGTAAGTCGGCTACAAGTTTGTCGTCTTCATTAAAGTTGAAGTATGTAAGTCTGACACCAAGCGTTTAGAAATGGTACTGTGGCCCACGTTCAAAACACTGGAGAGAGCTGTTACTCCTCGCCCCCTCACTGCCAAAGTCTACTTCACGCGGGTTGCAAGTTGTTGGACGTGATCCTCCATATCCACCTCCGTATCAGCGGGTGCAGCTGAGTGCTGTATGACGCTGTAACCGTCTCCATGTTTAAAAGGCATCTCCTATACATACCCTTGTTTTGTTTCTCAAATTGTCACAATGTATTTGAGAGTCATAACAAGGCTTTTTTGGTTTTGTAACATCAGACATTATCTGCAGTGTTCCTAGCTGCAGCTCAGTGGCAACTGGCAACCTCGATGCTGAAATGCTACTGACTTGGTGATTGGTAGATAGGGGGTGGGTGGCGCATCAGGCCAAAAACACAGAATGACAACATAAACATTACTTGAGGGCTGCAACTGAGCTTTTCAAATGTGAATATTGTGGCTGGACTACTATTGTCAGGGGGCGTTTTTAATGTTCTGTCCAGCTCGTACGCCAGCTATGTGCACCTTTTTATCAGTAAGACGGCTACAAGTTTGTCGTCTTCATAAAACCTCCTGGAGATGCTGGGGATTGAACCCGGGGCCTCATACATGCAAAGCATGCGCTCTACCACTGAGCTACATCCCCTGCGATTGTAAAAGAAATGAAGACCGCAACGAAACGAGAAGAGAATGAAAAAAGAGGACGAAGATCAACCTAAGCTGGAATAC
This sequence comes from Scomber japonicus, assembly GCF_027409825.1. Classification (NCBI taxonomy): domain Eukaryota; kingdom Metazoa; phylum Chordata; class Actinopteri; order Scombriformes; family Scombridae; genus Scomber; species Scomber japonicus. The sequence goes on along the minus strand of NC_070593.1, from coordinate 26,238,308 downwards.
AGTGTGTTGTCGTTATACAACTTGAGCCACAAGTGAGAGCATTTAGACCAGAGCCTAACGCTAGCCTTTGCAGGATTTATTTCTGACGTAATTTGGGGCATTTAAACGTGAAGGGCCATGGGGA